>NW_004444253.1:755806-771693 GCF_000243295.1 Trichechus manatus latirostris
GGGGGGGGGTAGGGTCAGGGCGTTGGGTCCCCAGGCTGTGAGGGGTGCGGCCGCCCATTGTTGATGGGTGGGGCAGGCACCTGAGGCTGCCCCTTGGTGCCGGTGACCCAGCACAGCCCGGCCTTCCCTGGGTTTCTCGCTTGTCTTCCCGAAAGCAGGGGCTCCAGTCCTGTCTGCGGCAGGTGCCCGGGTGCCAGCCTGGCCCCGCGTGCCAGCCTGGCCCCGCAGCACCCTCCCTGTTCGCGGCTCTTTCCTGCTGTGAGGTGCCCCCCCAAGTCTGAGGCCAGTGGCAGGCGACCTTCCCGGGCCCACGGTCCCCGCCTGGCCTCCCTGTGTGACCAGCGTGGGAAGCTGGGCCTGCTGTCTCCTCTGGGAGAGGCCAGACAGAGCAGTGGCTGGAGGCTGAGTCCAAGCCAGGCTGGTGACAGGGAGACATGGGCCACACAAAGCCCCGGGGAGGGGCAGGGCGGGCTGGGTGGTAGACTCCAGGGCCTCACCCTCGGGCAGCAGGGCTGTGGCCCTCCCGAGCCACCCCATGCAGGCAGCCTGGCCCTGCAGAGACTCGGGGTGGGGGTCAGTGGTGGGGCCCGGCTGGTCTCTGCCCTGAAGGAAACTGGGGAGGATGAGAAGGACCGAGTTGGGGGCACCCGCCAGGACCTAGTCTCACAGTGCTGAGTGCGGGTGCCACGAAAGCTCACCCTCCCTCACGTGGGGTGGGCGGGGTGGCTCCAGGCACGGCCTGTCCCCCCAACCCCTACTGCCTCTGCAGCAGGCAGCATGGACACTGAGCGCCACTGCGTGGACAAGGCTGACCAAGGCCCTGACTTGGGGCTGCAGGAGGGAGGCCAGGGTCGGGGGGGGGGGGGCAGGCCAGCGCTGAGGGGCCCAAGCAGGCAGAGAGGAGGGGGCCTGGGGTGCCATGTGGTGAATGGGTTCCAGGCCACCATTCCCGACTACCCTGCCCAACGCCAGCTGCCTCAGGACTCAGAGAAGCTCTGGGTCAGTGGGAGCCCCAGGCCACCAAAGACAGCATGGGGCTTCTGGAGGACAAGGCCTTGGGTGCTGGTCCTCGCGTGTGACACAGATGCGGGGGATGGGGGCTCGGCTCTTCCCTGGTGAGGGTCCCTGGCTCCCAGCAGCTTTCTCAGGGTGTCTGATCCCGGAAAGGCCAGAGCCACCAGTGGGACGGCATGAGTGCAGCCCTGCTGCCCAGCCGGGAGGGACTGACTGGGGCTGGGTTCCTGGATGTGGTCCAGCTCGTGGAGGCGCTGGGTCGGCGGCCCCACAGGGAAAGGCTGGGCTTCTGGGCCCCCTCCCCTCCGTGGAAGCTGGGCGGGACCTTTCCCAGGCCGCTATTTTGGTCCTCCCTGTGGCTGGCGGGGGTGGGGTCCTGCCTGTTATTTTTGTGCCTATGGAGCTGGCACACGGGAAGTACTTACAGTGTACGTGCGTGCGGCCACGAGGCATGTCCCCAGGTGGGCTGTGGGCCAGTTCCAGGGCCCATTACTCAGTGCTACGACCCCCCAGTGAGGGGCACATCTGCCCCAGTGCGGGTGGCTGGTCTCCCGGGAGCCTCTTGCTCTGTTGCTTGTTTGAGGCGTGGGGAAGGATCCTGGAGGTAGCTCTGTCCACTCTTCACACTGACTACCCCCGCTTCTCTAGCTGCTTGCCCACACATAGGGCCCAGGGGGGCCAGGCAGAGACCCTCTGCACATTGGAGGTACAGTCGCTGAGAAGGGGCCCCCTCAGCCCTCAGGCCTCCTGTCGACAGCCCCCGGCCCCTCGGCTGCCGGGCCCTGTGACCCTGGGTGGGATGGGGGGCAGCAGCCCCGGGAGCAGGTAGGGGAGGAGCAGGTGCCCCGGCGGGTACTGGGCGTGGCAGGTGACCCTGCTCTCATCCCTGCTTCCCACACACTCGTCCGCAGGCCCTGGCCAGTGCCCACTGGGCCCGCTCTGTGTTGGTGGCTGCATAACACCGTCCTGGCCACGCCCCATCCTGGGGGGACATGGTGTGGGCGGGGTGTCTCCTCCCACCTGCCCCTCCTCAGGGGAGGCCTAGCTCAGCAGAGGGGGGCTTGTCTAACAGGTTGAGGCCTCTCGGGGCCCTCTTGACTGTCCATGCAGGAGGGTGGGCCACTGGCCCCCATCACGACGCTCGAGCAGCCGCATCCTTTGTCTTTGCCAGGCCATCCTGCTGAGCACAAAGCTCAAGCTGCAGCCAGAACTTGACCTTGAAAAGGTAAGTTTTCTCTCATGGAAATGTTTAGATTTGAACTCGGACAAAACCCAGGTTTCTAGAGCACACTACATGGAGAGGGGAGGTCTCTGGATGTCGTGGGTTGTGGGTGCTGGGAGCAGGGCATGCTGGGTTTCGAGGGCAAGGCCAGGGGATGCGGTGGGGCTGCCTGGTCCACTGGGGAAGCCGCGAGTGTTCTCCTGGGAAGCTGCCCGTCAAGTACACACCAGCCCTGAGTTGCGCTTCCCTCCACAGTCCACCTTGGTGTCCCTGTACCTTCCCCTGATGCCGCAGAGTGGCAGGGGGGCCGCTAGGTACAGAGGGCCGTGGTCCAGGTGAGACGCCCCCACTGGAGGCGGATGAGTCATCTCAGGGAACACAAGTGTGTATGTGTGCCCATGCATGCATGTGGATGTGTGTGCACACACGTGTGCCGGGCATGGGGTCAGAGCATAGGGCACAGTGAGTTGATGGGAGGCTCGCACAGAGGTGCGCAGACACACTCTGACCTTGCCCCGTGGAGGACAGACTGCCTGGAATGGCCTCCAGTCTGTTCTCTTCTGGTGCTCTGGTTGCTCCCTCCTCGGGTTAGCAGCGGGTCTGGGGTCTAGACCCCCATGGCAAAGGCTGCAAGACCAAGATGCCAGTGGCCTGTGGGACAGCAGCCTGAGTGTGTGCTCCCCTCCAGATGAGCACCCCGCTGCTCCTCCAGAACAAGATGAACCTGGTGGAGCGCTACGTGGATGGCTTCCCAGACCTGCAGAGGAGGCTGCTGGTCCTCATGGATTCCTGGTGCCAGCCTGGCTTCGACATCAGAGATGTTGCCAGGTGAGCCCCACAGGGAGCCCAGGAAGGGACAGGGGATATCAGGGGTTGCAATCACATGGGACAGTGTCTTAGTCAGCTAGTGCTGCTATAATAGAAATATCACAAGTGGATGACTTCAGCAAAGAGAAATTTATTTCCTCACAGTAAAGTAGGCTAAAAGTCCAAATTCAGGGCATCAGCTCCAGGGGAAGGCTCTCTGTCTGTGTTGGCTCTGGAGGAAGTTCCTTCTCATCAATCTTCCCCTGGATTAGGAGCTTCTCTGCGCAGGAACCCCAGGTCCAGAGGATGCGCTCTGCTCCCATCACTGCTGTCTTGGTGATATAAGGGTCCTGTCTCTCCGCTTGCTTCTTTTATATCTTTTTTATATCCCAAAAGAAACCAGCTCAAGACACAATCCAATCCTGTAGATTGAGTCCTGCCTCATCAGCACAACTACCTGTCCATCTCCCCCTCATTTCATCAACACAACTACCGCCCATCCCCCCTCATTAACATCATAGAGGCAGGGTTTACAACACACAGGAAAATCACATCAGATGACAAAATGGTGGACAATCACACAATCCCGGCAATCATGGCCCAGCCAAATTGATACACACAGTTTTGGGGGGACACAATTCAATCCATGACAGACAGGCTCACACATGGTCCAGCATCCTCACCTCAAGAGGTTCCTAGGGTTTGAACAGGGCTGCTGTGAGACAGGAGCCAGGTTAGGTTTAGGATGGAAAGAAGGACCCCCATTTGGAGCAGGGAGGAGCCAGGTTAGGTTTAGGATGGAAAGAGGGACCCCAGTTTGGAGCAGGGAGGCTGGGGAAGGCCAGAGCACAGCTGTCTCCTGGGAGGAGAAGAGGCAATTTCTACACAGAAGAGCAAAAATAACTCCCTTGCCGGAAGTCACACTATGTATACGTTCATTTATTCATTCGTTAATTGTTCGTGCATTCATCCATTCATCTATAAACTTCTACAAACCTACTGTGTGAACTGTGTCCCAGCAAGTACAGGGAAAGGCTGCGTGCTAACAGGTAGCCAGTATAGACTCAGAAAGGCCGTGTGTGTGTGTGTGTGTGTGTGTACATGTGTGTAAGTGTGTGCACAAGTGTGTGTATGTGTATGCATGCATGTGTATATGACTGTGCATGTTTTCATGTGAATGCATGCACGTGCATGTGTGTGTGCATGCGTGTACATGTGACTGCATGAATATGCATGTGTATAAGTGTATGCATGCAGATATGCGTGTGCGAATGTACATGTGTGCATGGGCACATGTGTGCGTGTGTAAATGTGTGTACATGAGTGTGTGTACATGTGTGAGGGGAGAGATATGAACGTGTCTCCTGAGTGTGGATGCAGGCACAGCACCTGGGAGGAGAAGAGCTTCCCACCACGCACCTGGTCAGTGTGACTGAGGTGAGGTGGCACTCGGATGTCTGTGAAGGCCCCTGAGTTGCCTCTTCATCAGCAGTCATGGCCATATACCTGCCTTGGAGCCATCTTATTCCCTGGGCTCACCCTACTCTGCACTTCCTCTCCTAGAACTATGGGCAATCATTCTCAGTGTCTGAGTATGCGTCCTCATCTCTACAATGGGGCTGATTCTCCCTGCCTCACAGAGGTCTTGTGACTTTACAGGATCTGAGGCAGGCGCCAGGTCCGGCACGTAGTGAGCGTACAGTTGTGTTAGTTGTTGTTACTTTTATTATGTGTTAAAAAATAGAGCGCAAACAAGTGGGTTTATTAATGGGGTTAGGGACCGCGGTTCCCACTGTGAAGAGGAGAAATATATGTATGGAAAGTGGGAGGGTGAGGAAGACCCTGCGATGTCAGATTTACTTGGAGATATTCATTTAAATTAATGATTTTTTAAAAAACTTCTAGCTCTATGTGCTAAAAAAGCCTAGAAATAATGACACCCCATAGCCATAAGCGTGCCCAACACCTAGATCTTGGTTTCTAAATACCATTCTCCACTAAAAGGAATGAAGGCTCTTTGGAGAAATGACCAAGAATCAGGAGGAATGATGGTAGTGCAGCAGAATACTTGAATTTAAAAAAATCCATGAGTTGGTAGTGATGCTCATGGGAGATGAGGAGGGAAAGTTCTTCTTTACAGTGTATACCAGCTAGTAAATAAATAAGGTATGATAGAATTAAAAGATAAGGTTTTACAATCCCCAATACAGTAATTGATTCAGGCCCAGGTCATCAAGGGATGTTAAGAAAGGAAGAGATAAAATAAAAATCATTTCATTATCACAAATGAAAAAGGGGGCATCACTACAGATCCTACTGACCTTAAGATGGTAATAAGAGGATGTCATCTACAAGTTGATGCAAATATATTTGACAATTTAAATGAAATAGTCCAAATCCTTGAAAAACACGATTTACCAAAACTGTTACTAGAAAAAAATAGAAGATTTAAGTAGTCCTATTAAATAAATTGAACTCATAGTTTAAATTTTTACCACAAAGAGACTTTAGGCCCAGGTTGCTTCACTGGTGAATTCTTTCAAACATTTAAGGAAGAAATTATACCAATCTTACACAAACTCTTCCAGAAAATATAAAAAGAAGGAACACATCCCAACTTGTTTTATTTGGCCAGCTTTAGCCTTGATAACCAAAACTTGAAAAAGACTTTAGGATAAAGGAAAGTTCAATTCCAATATGTCTCATGAACATAAATGCAGAAATACTAGGCAAAATATTAACAAACAAATCAATTAATATATTAAAAGGTTAATACACCATGATCAAGTAAAATTTATTTCAGAAATACAATGTTGATTTAATATTCAAAGATCAATCATTTTAATCTACCATATTGACAGAAAATAATAACAAAAGCTATATAATCATCCCAGTAGATGTAGAAAAAAACACTTCATAAAATTCATTTATTTATGATTAAAGCTTTCAGTAATCTACAAATAGAAGGGAACTTCCTTAATCTGATAAAGGCTATTACTCTGTGGCAGGGCTGGAAACAGGATCTTGGGGAGGGCTTTATGAGGTGAAGTCAGACCCCAGTCCCTTCCCTGACCCTCTGGGGACCCTGGACCAGGCTGTGGGTGGGGCTGAGAATGTCATCACTAAACTGAGAACTTTGGAATGATTATTTTGGGAGGATGAGGGTGGAGCGCATTGCATGGTAAGATGTCAGTACGAAATATCTAAAACAGAATAATCGAGATCACAAGAAGTCAAATGACATATTGCATTGAACAAATCTGCTGCAAAAGACCTCTTTACAGTGTTAAAAAGCAAAGATGTCCCTTTGAAGAATAAGCTGTGCCTGGCCCAAGCCATGGTATTTTCTTTATATGTGTATATATATATTTAATTTTATAGTGCATTAGGTGAAAGTTTACAGCCCAAATTAGTTTCTCATTCAAAAGTTTATACACAGATTATTTTGTGACATTGGTTGCAATCCCTGCAATGTGTCAGCACTCTCTCCCTTTCTCTTTACACCCCAGGTTCCCCAGTTCCGTTCGTCCAGTTTTCCTGTCCCTTCCTGCCTTCTCGTCTTTGCTTTTGGGCTGCTGCTGCCCATTTGGTCTTGTATATTAGATTGAGCTAAGAAGTATGTTCCTCACTTGTGCTATTGTTTATTTTATAGGCCTGTCTAATCTTTGGCTGAAAAGTGGACCTCGGGAGTGGCTTCAGTTCCTGAGTTAGCAGTGTATCCGAGGGCCATAGTCTCGGGGGTTCCTCCAGTCTCTGTCAGACCAATAAGTCTGATCTTTTTTTTTGTGAATTTGAATTTTGTTCTACATATCTCTCCCACTCTGTCCGGGACCCTGTATTGTGATCCCTGTCAGAGCTGTCAATGGTGGTATCCGGACACCATCTAGATCTTCTGGGTTCAGGCAAGCCATGGTATTTTCAATCGCCTCATATGCAGGGAAAATTGGAAGTCGTCAAAAATGAAATGGAACACATAAACGTCAATATCCTAGGCATAAGTGAGCTGAAATGCACTGGTATTAGCCACTTTGAATCAATCATGTGTCTACTATGCTGGAATGACAAATTGAAGAGGAATGGCATCGTGTTCATCGTCAAAGAGAGCATTTCAAGACCTATCCTGAAGTACAATGCTGTCAAGTGATAGGATAGTATACATACACCTACAAGAAAGTCCAGTTAATATAACTATTATTCAGATTTATGCACCAACCACTAAGGCCAAAGATGAAGAAACTGAAGATTTTTACTAACTTCTGCAGTCTGAAATTGATCAAATGTGCACACAAGATGCACTGATAATTACTGGCGATAGGGATGCAAAAGTTGGAAACGAAGAAGGATTGGTAGTTGGGAAATATGGTCTTGGTGATAGAAATTATGTTGGAGATTGAATGATAGAATTTTGCAAGACCAACAACTTCTTCATTGCAAATACCTTTTTTCAACAACATAAATGGAGACTACACATATGGACCTCGCCAGATGGAATACACAGGAATCAAAGCCACTACGTCTGTGGAGACAGATGATGAAAAGGCTCAATATCATCAGTCAGAACAAGGCCAGGGGCCGACTGTGGAACAGACCATCAGTTGCTCCTATGCAAGTTCAGGTTGAAACTGAAGAAAATTAGAACAAGTCCACAAGAGCCAAAGTACGAACTTGAGTATATCCCACCTGAATTTAGAGATCATCTCAAGAATAGATTTGACGCTTTGAACACTAATGACCAAAGACCACATGAGTTGTGGAATGACATCAAGGACTTCATACATGAAGAAAGCAAGAGGTCATTAAAAAGACAGGAAGGAAACAAAAGACCAAAATGGATGTCAGAAGAGACTCTGAAACTTGCTCTTGTACATCGAGTAGCTAAAGTGAACAGAAGCAATGATGATGTAAAAGAGCTGTACAGAAAATTTCGAAGGGCAGTTCGAGAAGACAAAGTAAAGTATTATAATGATATGTGCAAAGACCTGGAGATAGAAAACCAAAAGGGAAGAACACACTCGGCATTTCTAAAGCTGAAAGAACTGAAGAAGTAATTCAAGCCTGGAATTGCAATATTGAAGGATTCTACAGAAAAAATATTAAACAATGCAGGAAGCATCCAAAAAAGATGGAAGGAATTCACAGAGTCTGTAACAAAAAGAATTGGTCGACGTTCAACCATTTCAGGAGGTAGTATATGATCAAGAAGCAATGGCACTGAAGGAAGAAGTCCAATCTGGACTGAAGCCATTGGTGAAAAACAGGGCTCCAGGAATTGATGGAATATCAACTGAGATGTTTCAACAAACGGATGCAGCACTGGAAGTGCTCGCTCATCTATGCCAAGAAATTTGGAAGACAGCTACCTGGCCAACTGACTGGAAGAGATCCATATTTGTGCCCATTCCAAAGAAAGGTGATCCAGCAGAATGCAGAAATTATCAAACAGTGTCATTAATATCACACACAAGTAAAATTTTGCTGAAGATCATTCAAAAGTGGTTGCAGCAGTACATCGATAGGGAACTGCCAGAAATTCAAGCCAGATTCTGAAGAGGACGGGGAAGGAGGGGTATCATTGCTGATGTCAGATGGATCCTGGCTGAAAGCAGAGAACGCCAGAAAGATGTTAACCTGTTTGTTATTGACTATGCAAAGGCATTCTATTGTGTGGATCATAACAAATTGTGTGGATCAGAACAAGAGGATACTGTGTGGTTTAAAGTCTAGAAAGGTGTGCGTTGGGGTTGTATCCTTTCACCATGCTTATTCAATCTGTATACTGAGCAAATAATCCGAGAAGCTGGACTGTATGAAGAAGAACACGGCATCAGGATTGGAGGAAGACTCATTAACGACCTGCAATATGCAGATGACGGGACCTTGCTTGCTGAAGGTGAAGAGGACTTGAAGCACTTACTGAGGAAGATCAAAGACCACAGCCTTCAGTATGGATTACACCTCAACGTAAAGAAAACAAAAATCCTCACAACTGGACGACTAAGGAACATCATGATAAAAGGAGAAAATATTGAAGTTGTCAAGGATTTCATTTTACGTGGATCCACAATCAACACCCATGGAAGCAGCAGTCAGGAAATCAAACGATGCATTGTATTGGGCAAATTTGCTGCAGAAGATCTCTTTAAAGTGCTAAAAAGCAAAGATCTCACGTTAAGGACTAAAGTGTGCCTGACCCAAGCCATGGTGTTTTCAGTCGCCTAATATGCATTTGAAAGCTGGACAATGAGTTAGGAAGACCAAAGAAGAATTGATGCCTTTGAATTGTGGTGTTGGTGAAAAATATTGACTATACTGTGGACTGCCAGAAGAACGAACAAATCTGCCCTGGAAGAAGTAGAGCCAGAATGCTCTTTAGACGGGAGGATGGGGAGACCTCGTCTTATGTACTTTGGACATGTTATCAGGAGGAACTAGTGCCTGGAGGACATCATACTTGTTAAAGTAGAGGGTCAGCAAAAAAGAGGAAGACCCTCAACAAGGTGGATTGACACAGTGGCTGTAACAGTGGGCTCAAACATAGAAACAATTGTGAGGATGGCGCAGCACCGGGCAGTGTTCCGTTCTGTTGTACGTAGGGTTGCTATGAGTTGGAACTGACTGGATGGCATGTAACAACGATAGTATGACTATTACGAGAAAGATGGAAAACTACAAGTGTTGGTGATGATATGAAGAAATTGGAACTCTCATTCATTGTTGGAGGGATTGTAAAATGGTGCAGCTTTTGTGGAAAACAGTTTGGTGGCCCCTCAAAAAGTGAAACAGAATGAGCAGATGACCCAGCCGTTCCTCTCCTAGGTATATACCCAAAATGGTTTAAAGCAGGAATACAAACAGATCCTTGTACACCCATGTTTATTGCAGCATTATTCACAATAGCCAAGAGGTGGAAACAACCTAAGTGTCCATCAACAGATGATGGATAAAAAATGTGGTCTAGCCATGCAATGGAGTATTACTCAGCCATAAGGAGGAATGGAGTCCCCGATACATGCTATATGACATGGGTGAATCTTGAAACATTATGCTGACTGAAGTAAGTCAGACACAAAAGGCAAATGTTGTATGGTCCCACTGATATGAAATATCTAGAAGAGGCCATTCTGTAGATCTGAAAGTTTATTTGTGGTGATCAGGGGCAAGCAGGAGGGAGGTGGCCAGGACTTAGTGCTTAGGGGGCATTGAGCTGTTCTCGTTGATGAAACAATCTGGAAAGAGATGGTGGTGGTGGTCACACAACAAGGCGAATGTAATCAACGTCACCGAACTGTACCTGTACAAATGGCTGAAATGGGAAATGTTTTGTCGTATGTATTTTACCACACTAAAATAACACATTAACAGAGAAAGAGACCGTGACAGACAGCCGCGCTCTCTCCCGTAGGAGGTTCCCGATGCTGACGGCCACCAGGCTGGAGAAGCTGAGCCCAAAACCGCTGAGCAGACAGGTGCTGCGGCTGCTGGGACGATGTGGCATGGACCCCGGTGAGCCAGCACCCCGCCCCGCCCCGCCCCTCACCAGGCTGGGGCAGCGGGTGCCAGGTGGGGTCTGTGCACCTTGGCGGGCAGGGACCTGATCGGCCAAGCCCTTCACACCCCTCCCTGCCAGCTCCAACCAGGGAGACATCGTCTGGGCCCCCGGGGGTTCCTGCTTCAGCTGCTCTCGGCCCTGGGCTCCCCATCACTCGCCGAATGCTGGGGACTGGGAGCCCCTCTGCCCTCCCAGGGCTGCTCCCGGAGGCTGGGCATCAACGTCGGTACCAACCTTCGTCTCTGTCCTCTCCTGTCCTCCTGTCCTGCCTCCTGGCTCCTCCGCACCTTGGCCTGGCATCCTGGGGTCTTGACCTGATGGGGTTGGCAGGGCCCTGCTGGTCTGCCTGTATTACAGACTGGCGTGAGCTCTGACAGCCACCCAGACACCTTGTCGCTTGCCTGTCTTTGTGCCACCTGGGGTCTCTTCTGATGGTCAGAGGTCTGAGTTTCCAGACTTGCTCATGTGTGCGTCTCCTCCTTCGCAGCAGGTGCATTCTGGGTCTAGTTGAAGGAATCTCCCTGCTCCAAGGTCACGAGGACACAGTTTTGTGTGGTCCTCCAACAGCTTTATCATCAGGGTCTCCCCTGGGGCCCCAGGTGCCTGCTGTTGACTGGTGTAGATACCCAATTCCATTTCCCACCCGTGTTCCCAGCCGGCCCGGCATGTGGCCCCCAGTCGCCCCACCCCCACCACTGTCCTGCGTCCCCTTTTCCCCAGTGCTGAGATCCATTTCTGGCCTCTCCAGTGGGCCCATCAGCCAGCCTGTTCCTGCTGCCACAGTCCCTGCCACCCCCGCCGCCGTGATTCCACTGCCAGGTTCCCACCACCCAGTGATGAGTTCCAGGATCATAGAGTGCGAGTTCCTTCACCTCCTTTTATTCTGGGAAGGCTGTCTTGGCTGTTCTTGGCCTGTTGTATATCCTCTAAATTTTGGAACCAGTTGGTCAAGTTTTACAGGAAGAAAACCTACTGGATTTGTTTGGGATTGCCTTGAATGGATAGGCCAGTTTGAGGAACACTGGCGTCTTAATGGGATTGCCCTGAATGGATAGGCCAGTTTGAGGAGCACTGGCGTCTTTATGATATTGATGCCTTACATCTCCCTTTGTTTCTGTGTTGTTGGTGTTAGGTGTCATCAAGTCAGTTCCGACTCAAAACGACCCCGTGCACCACAGAACGAAACCCTGCCCGGTCCTGCGCCATGCTCACAATTGTTACACTTGAGCCCATTGTTGCAGCCACTGTGTCAGTCCATCTCGTTGAGGCTCTTCCTTTTTTTCCCTGACCCTGCACTTTACCAAGCATGATGTCCTTCTCCAGGGACTGATCCCTCCTGACAATATGTCCAAAGTATGTAAGATATAGTCTCGCCATCCTTGCTTCTAAGGAGCATTCTGGCTGTACTTCTTCCAAGACAGATTTGTTCATTCTTTTGGCAGTTCACGGTATATTCGGTATTCTTCACCAACGCCACAATTCAAAGGCATTAGTTCTTCTTCGGTCTTATTTATTCATTGTCCAGCTTTTGCATGCATATGATGCAATTGAAAATACCATGGCTTGGGTCAGGCACACCTTAGTCTTTAAGGTGACATCTTTGCTTTTCCACACTTTAAAGAGGTCTTTTGCAGCAGATTTGCCCAATGTGATAGGTCGTTTGATTTCTTGACTGCTGCTTCCATGGGTGTTGATTGTGGATCCAAGCAAAATGAAATCCTTGACAACTTTAATATCTCTCAATAAAGTTGTATATTTTCTTCTACAGAGGACTTAGACATCTTCTGCTAGATTTTTGTTTAAATTTTACATTTTATATTATTTGAAAATGCTATTTATATTTAAGTTCTACTCTCTAACTTGCTGCTACGTAGAAATCCAGCTGATTTCTGTATACTGATTTTGATTCCAGGTTCTTTGCCAAGCTCTCTCATCAGCAGTGATAATTTCTCTAAAGATTCCTGTAAATTTCCTGTGTACACAAGCAAAGCACCCTCAAATCCCAACAGCTTCATTTCTGACTTTCTGTTCCTTTTGCTTATGATTTCTTCTTCTTTCTGTACTACATTGTCCAGGACCTGGAGGCCAGCGTAGGAATGGAAATGGTGATCATGGGCATGCTTATCCCCTCTGCCTCATCTCAAAGGGAACGCTGCACTGACAGTGTTTGGTAGCTTCACTTTATTCCTAGTTGCCGTTGAGTCAGCTCTGACTTACGGCCACCCCGTGCACAGCAGAGCCAGAAGCTGCCCAGCCCTGCCCCACCTTTACCATCAGTGCTGTGCTCGCGTCTGTTGTTGCAGCCACTGTGTGTTTGCAGTGCCTTCCAGCCTAGGTGGCTCATCTTCCAAGACTAGACTGAGCAATGTTCTGCTACTGTCCATAGGGTTTTCACTGTCCAGTTTTCTAAAGTCGATCGCCAGGCCTTTCTTCCTGGTCTCTCTTAGTCTGGAAGCTCTGCTGAAACCTGTCCACCGTGGGTGACCCTGCTGGTGTTTGAAATACTGGTGGCATAACTTCCAGCAACATACAGGTCACCACAGTGTGACACACTGACAGACAAGTGCTGGACTTCATGACTTTATTAGATGATGAAAATTAGATTCGATTCCTGTCGTTTGAGAGTGTTTGTCAGGAATGGATGTTAAATTTTATCAAGTCCTCTTTCTGCGTCTGTGGAGAGAATGGTGTGCGTTTTCCCCTCTGTCTGCCCATCTGGTGGGTGACAGTAGTGGCCGATTCTGTGATGACCCCGTCCTGGTCGTTGTGCGTTGTCCTACTTATATATGTTTCCAGATTTGGTTTGCCAACTTTTTTTTTGCATCTGTGTTCACAACTGAACTTGGACTCAGACTTCCCTGAAATGTGTGTGTCTGTTGTGCCCAGGTCAAGCTGAACGGGAAGCTCCCCCCTTTTCTCTCCTCTGCGAGCGTTTGCCTCACGCTGCGGTTATTTCTTCCTTGAAAGTTTGGTAGAAGTTGCGTGCGAGCCTCGAGTTTTCCTTGTGAAAATATTTGACCACTGATTCCATCTCGGTCAATTGTTTTCCTAGGACTTTACCTATTTCATTTACATTTTCAAGCTTATTGTCACGGGCTGTTCACAGTGTCCTGTTGTCTTTCAAACCTCTGTGGCATTCTTGATATCGGTTATTTGGCTCTCACCCCCGCCCCCATCAATCTCACGAGAAGTTTGTCCATTTGATCGGTTGTTTCAAAGAACGGGCTTTTGCCCTTGTTGGTCCTCTCCGTTGTGTGCCTCCCACGCCCTGTGTTCATGATTTCATTCCTTCCACTTTGCGTTTATTTTTCTCATTTTCCCCTAGCTTCTTGAGACTTGGGCTTCACTCATTCATTCTGAACCCTCTTTCTTTTTAAATATTTAAACAAGTTCCCGTATATATTATTTTCTATTATTGTTCTGTTCAAGGTATTTTCTAATTTCTATGATGATTTTTTCTCTTTTACACATTCGCTAATTAGAAACATGTTTCTTAATTTCCAGACTCTGTGAAATGTCTCATTTTCAGCTCGTGTTCAGGTCCTGGAGCACGTGCTCAGGTGGGTGGGCCCGGCCGTTGGTGTCCTTCCCCTTGGAGAGTTGCTTCCCAGACAGTGAGAGGAACGTTTGATCGGGTAGCAGTCTGTGCAGCTACGGTCCAAAGGCCTCTGTCTCCGAGAAGCCGTGTGCAGAGGCCGGGACGCAGTCTGCCCTGCTGGCAAAACTGCATGCGTGTGGGAGAGGTTGGGTGGGTGTGCGTCTGCTGGGCCGAGAGAGAGCAGCTTCGCAAAACACATCGACTGCCTTGTTCTGCCTGCGCCCTGGGCCCTGGGCCCTTGGTCACCCATTCCTTCCTCAGAAAATGTGTATCGGCTTTGTTCCCACACTGCCCACAGTGGTCCCAGAGCGGGCTAAAGGCCGGGTGTCTGGAGCCGGCGCCCGGCTTCCATGCAGGTGGCCCCAGGAGGAAGGCAGGCACCTCGTCCCCATCTGGGGGACCTAGGGAGCTGCTGCAGCTCACGCCCTCATGACCAAGAACTCCTGATTGGGGCGCATTGCTGGCTGACCCGCACCGGCCCCGGGTGCCCACATGGATGGGGCTGGAAGTGGAGATGCTGACCAGGGCACCCCGCCAGGCATGCAGGGGTCATGCTGACCCTACTGGTGAGGGAAGGGCGGCCAGGCCCCTGCTGGAGGAGCCTCGGGGCTGAAGGTCTCGGCCGCTCAGTGGGCAGGCTGGTTCAGTGTGGTCAGCATCCGACTGAGGCTTGGCCAGCCGGCAGGGGCCACGGGGGTCAGAGCAACGCGGGCGGCAGGGCTGCTTGCCCCGGCCGTTAAATGAACTATGGAAACGAGGTCGTGGGAAGGAGCGTCGGCTTGTGGCCGCTGTGACACGCTGGGCCGGCAAGGTCGGGTCCCTGCTCTAGGAACCACATTCCAGTGGCGAGAGCCAGGAAGCAGACTCCAAGCCAGCACAGCACAATGGCAGGAAGCGCCATGCCCGGAGAAAAGGCGGGAAGGCTGGGAGGGCAGGGCTGCTGGAGAGGGGAGACTGGGGCTCCCAGGAGGACCAGCCTGGGACACCCGGGTGGGGGGTTTTCAGCTGAGCAGGCAGCTCTGTGAGACCCCAGGGAGGTGGCCCCCCCGGGAGGCAAGACCCCAAGACAGCCAAGACCCCTAGGGAGGCTATCCCCCCAGGGAGGCGAGACCCCAAGACAGCCCAGACCCCCAGGGAGGCGATCCCCCAGGGAGACAAGACCCCAAGACAGCCAAGATCCCCAGGGAGGGGACCCCCTTCCAGGGAGGTGGCAATCTCCTGAGGGAGGCGAGACCCGCAGAGAGGTAACCCTCCCAGGGAAGCATGCTTGTGGGCCTATGGGTTTGGGGTGCAGTGTGCAAGGGTAGGCTGGGGCAGAGGCTCCTTCAGAGGGCAGGAAGAGGGCTCTGGGGGCCTTGCACAGGGGAGGGCATGATCTGCTCTCCGGCTATTGGCTGAGAGGCCCCCGACCCCTTCCTCTCTCCCCACTCCACCACCACCCCACTCCTCGGAAGCCAGAGAGGCTGGGTGGCGGAGCACCCCACTCGACTTCTCGAGGTCCCTGGCGCTGAGTCCTGCCCTCTCTTTCAGCCCTGTGCTCCAACGTCATCAACCAGCAACACCTAGGGACCCTGCAGTACCTGTGCTACAAACGGTTTGTGGAGGTGTGTGTGCAGGGCTGGATCTGGGCCCCGCGATACCTGTGTTAGGAGCAGTGTGTGCAGATGAATGTGTGTGTACAGGTGTGTGTGCAGGGC
>NW_004444253.1:771940-774132 GCF_000243295.1 Trichechus manatus latirostris
CTGGGCCCCGCGATACCTGTGTTAGGAGCAGTGTGTGCAGATGAATGTGTGTGTACAGGTGTGTGTGTAGGGTGGGCCCTGGGCCCTGTGGTACCTGTGTTAGGAGCAGTGTGTGCAGATGAATGTGTGTACAGGTGTGTGTGCAGGGTGGGACCTGGGCCCCGTGGTACCTGTGCTAGGAATAGTGCATGCAGATGAATATGCGTGTAGAGGTGTGTGTGCAGGGCAGGACCTGGGCGCTGCGGTACCTGTGCTAGGAATAGTGCATGCAGATGAATATGTGTGTGTGTGCAGGGTGGGACCTAGGCCCTGCGGTACCTGTGCTAGGAGCTCTCGTGAAGGGCCTCATGGCACATGGGCTGCCAGACTGTGGGTGCAATGAGACCCTGAGCTGCACCCTGCAGGAAATGGCGGGTGGGAGCTGGAAATTCTGCGGGAGAAGTCACCCTGTGTTTGCTCTTGCAGGGAAGCCTGTCTCAGGAGAACTGGGCCGATCACGTGCGGGTGAGTCCCATGGCCTGGCTGTCCACCAGACACTCGGAGAGCCTTGCTCGGTCTGCAGCACAGGCCTGTGATGTCCAGGGGAGGCCATGTGCCTGTGTGTATGTGTGTGTGTGTGTATGTGTGTGTGTATGTATGTGTGTGTGTGTGTATGTGTGTGTGTGCCTCTGTGTGTGTGTGTGTACGTGTGGGGTGTGTGCACCTTGTCTTAGTTGGGTTCTCTAGAGGAGCAAAACCAGTGACACACACACACACACACACATATATATAAATAGAGGAATCAGTCTCTGAAGAAGGACATCATGCTTGGTAAAGTACAGGGTCAGCAAAAAAGAAGACCCTCAATGACATGGACTGACACAGTGGCTGCAACAATGGGCTCAAGCATAACAACAATTGTGAGGATGGAACAGGACCGGGCAGTGTTTCGTTTTGTTGCATATGGGCTTGCTATGAGTCAGAACTGACTTGATGGCACCTAACAACAACAGCAACATAGAGAGATTTACTTCAAGGAAATGGCTCACAAAATTGTGGGGGCTGGCAAGTCCCAAATCCATAGATCAGGTGGCAGGCTGAAGACCTCTGCTGGTTGATGGGATTGTAGGGGCTGGCAAATCTGAAATCTATAGGTCAGAGAGCAGGCCAGAAGCTTCTGCAGGGTTATATCCCAGAAACTGGAGGGCAAGTGACGAGAAGAGTATAGGGTTGAAAGGGAGAGAGAGCAAGCTCTGCGAAAACATCCATTTGTATTGTGGAGGCAGACCATACCCCCAAGGGAACTCCCCTTTCAACTGTTTGGTTGATCACATCAGATCACATCATGGAAGGTAATTATGTTACATTACATCACCAATAGCATCCCATCACCATCCCATCCCATCATCCCATCCTCCCATCTTGTTGTCCCACCAACATCAACGTCAACATCACCATTCCTGTCCCATCATCTAGTCCCATCATCCCGTCTGTCTTAGTTATCTAGTGCTGCTATAACAGCAGCCACAAGTGGATGGCTTTAACAAAGAGAAATTTATTCTGTCACAGTCTAGGAGGCTAGAAGTCCGAATTCAGGGGTCAGCTTTCTCTCTTTGTCAGCTCTGGGGGAAGGTCCTTGTCATCAATCTCCCTCAGTTGAGGAGCTTTTCAGGGCAGGGACCCTGGGTCCAAAGGACGCACTATTTTCCTGGCTCTTATTTCTTGGTGGTATGAGGTCCTCTTGTCTCTCTGCTTGCTTCTCTCTTTAATATCTCAAAAGAGATTGATTTAAGACACAACCTAATCTTGTAGATTGAGTCCTGCCTCATTAACATAACAGCCTTCAATCTTGCCTCATTAACATCATAGAGGTAGGTTTTATAATACATAGGAAAATCACATCCGATGACAAAATGGTGGACAATTATACAATACTGGGAATCATAGCCTAGCCTAGTTGACAGGTATTTTGGGGGGACACAATTCAATTCCTGACACCATCCCATCGTCACATCCCATCATCCCGTCCCATCAGCCCATCCCATCATCCTGTCCCATCATCCAGTTCCATCATTCCATCCCATTATCCCATCCCATCATACCATCACCATCACCTCATCACCTCATCACCATCACACCATCATCACATCAACTCATCATCCCCATCAACATCACCATCATGTCATACCATCACATCAACCCGTCACCTCATC
>NW_004444253.1:775509-780746 GCF_000243295.1 Trichechus manatus latirostris
TCATGTCATACAGTTACATCAACCCGTCACCTCATCCCCATCAACATCACCGTCATGTCATACAGTTACATCAGCCTGTCACCTCATCACCATCAACATCACCATCACACCATCATCACATCAACTCATCACATCATCCCTGTCAACATCACCATCATGTCATACCATCCCATCAACCCATCCCATCAACCCCATCAACCCATCCCATCATCCCCATCAACCCATCCCATCATCCCCATCAACATCACCATCATGTCATACAGTTACATCAACCTGTCACCTCATCCCCATCAACATCACCATCATGTCACCACCTCATCACATCATAATAGCAACCATTCCAGTATCTGGCCAAACCACTGAGAATCGTAGTCTAGCCAAGTTTACACATAAACTTAACCATTACAGCATGTGTGCACGTGTACCTGGGATGTGGGTGTGTGCTCACCTGTGTATGTGTGCCTGTGCACACTGTGTGTACATGGGGTGTATGCGAGCTTGTGCACACCCATGTTTGTGTGTGCATGTACACCTGAGGTGTGTGTGTGTGAGCCTGTGTGTGAGCAGTAGATGTCCACTTCCCCCGGGTGGGCCACCAGCCATACTCTGTGTGGGTCCTGGGGATGAAGGAGACATCCTGCCCACGTGGCCACGATGTGGTTGTGACAGGGACTGGCTGTTGGCCCCACAGTGGTCAGCAGAGCTGTGCTTCTGGGCAGAGGCCTTGGTGCAAGCAAAGGCATAGGCACAGGAGCCACAGGTACCGCACGGGGCTTTGTGGAGAATCTGGGTTCAGTGGGGAGGGTTCCTTGTTCTCCTGCTGGGGGTCCAAGGCACAGCCCTGGCCAGCGCTCTCCTGGGGTTGTGTCCCCACTGTGTGTGCCTTTGGTGCCCTGGTGGCTGCCCCATCCTGCTCCTGAGGGAGCGGCACATCCAGGAGGCTCAGGAAACCATGGGGTCAGCCACTCAGAGGTCCTAAGGACCCGCAGCCACGTGGCCACCTTGAGGGAGAGAGGGTTGTAAGGAAAGGGCAGGGCCAGGGAGGCAGCAGGGCGGACACCCCAGATTCTCCATGTCCTTTCCACCTTCCTCCCTGGAGCAGAACCCTCCCAGAATGGGGTTCCTAGGAAGGCAGCAGCCACGTCCCTGCCTTGGGCCAGGCGGGGTTGTAGTTGGGACCCCAAGGTGAGGACGAGACTTCAGGCCCGCCTTCAGCCGTGAGGCAGCTTACTGAGGGCCTGCCCAGGCTTTGGGTGGCCCCAGCTCCGTAGCAGTGAGGGAGCTGCCCCTCAGGGTGATGCACCCCAAAGCAGAGGCACCAAGGGGACTGGACTGCAAGTGCCCCTCCCCAGTGGCAACCTGGATGAGAGCCTTGGGGGCAGCATCTGTCTCTTTAGGCCTGAGCTAGAGGCGGGGGTCGTCCATAAGGGCAGGACTATCCCTAGGCCCTGGGTGAAGGAGCCTCGAGGTGGGAGGGCAGAGGTCCTCGGGGACCCGCATGGCGCACAGGGCCTTGAGCTGGTTGGTGGAGTCTGTCGGCGTCTCCCTCTCAGGGAGAGGGGCGAAGCATCTGGAGTCCTCCGGCCCGACCAGCCCTGAATGGCCTCCAGCCATGCCCGCCCCCCCGGGGGTGACAGGGACGTGAGTCATCAGAGAGGAGCGCAGCCCCCCACCCAGCCAGGGCCCGGAAAGGCCGTCCCCCCCGGGTGCCAAGGCCGAGGCGGCCGGGAGGGCAGCGGACATCCTGAAGAATGCAGAGGAGTTTCCACTCATTGTCGTCCACGTGGGAACCCGCGGCCGCAGGGGAGGCGGCAGCCGGAGGCTGCTAAGGGCCGGAGCCGTGAGGTGGGGCACCTGGGCAGCAGGGGCTCCTGTGGGGAGCTGAAACTCCTGGGGGGTAGGCCCCCGCCTTCTGTCCTCACACCCTGCCATGATGGCTTGACCTGTGACCTTGGGGACTTAAGGCCTCACATGGCCAGCCTGGATTTATTGGGGGGTGCTGAGGAGGTGGGCCGGCCGTGAGCCGGGGAGTGGGTTGGGGCAGCCAGCGGCCCGAGCAAGCTCAGCCTCGTGTGTGCCGAGGTCTTTCGGGCCTCCGCGGGGTGTCTGTGTCCACGCTCAGGAATCTGGGGTGCACAGGAGGCATGTGCCTCTAGCACAGACACCAGCCCGAGCACAGGAGGCGGCAAGGGGGTTCCATGAGGGAGGATGTGGACACGGGCTCTGGATGGGCCCCACGGAGCAAAGATGTCCAGCTGAAGAGGAGCAGGGCAGGTGGGCATTCTAGACGAGTGGTTCAGGCTGCAGAGCCAAGCAGGAGACCACCGAGAAGTGGGGGCGGAGGCTAGGGGTAGGAGAAAGTCGGGCCAGGCCCAGGGCGGGTGGCCCTTCAGCTCAGCCGAGCCAGGTTGTCCAGCCTTGGCATCGGCCTCCAGAGCCTCAGTCAGCCAAGGCTCAGAGCAGAAAGCAGCTCCCCACCAGGCCCTCCAGGGGGGCACAGCCTCCCCTCCTCCCAAAGGACTCAGACTGGGTCCAGAGAGGTCAGGGCAGCCTGTGAGGCTGAGGACTGTCCCGGACCCACCCGGTGTCTGAGAGCATCCCTCGGGGCGTCCCTGCATGGGCACCCACGCCCAGCCATGCTGACCGGCCCGTCTCCCCAGGACCTGGTGGGGCAGAGTGAGTGGCTGCAGGACAGGCTGCTCCAGCTGGTGGCCTCTCACGGTGGCGTGGCCATGACGGCACGGTGCGCCCTGGACCTCTCGCTGCCCGAAGGGCGGCTGCCGGCCACTGTGGCCAATGAGCTAAGCAGGCTTCGGCTGCAGGAGAGGTGAGCAGCCCGGGCTGGGCTGGGTCTGCACAGGTGACCCCGAATCACTGGTGCTCCAGGGCAGGGGGTGTTACAGGGGTGGTGGGGCCTCAGCTCTGCTCCTCTTAGGACAGCCCAGGCTGGCAGGAGCCTCGAGGAGCCCAGCTGCAAGGACAGGAGCAGTTACTACCAGCTCCCCATTGCCAGGGAGGACATCTGCTTCCTGGCCACATGGGAGGACCTGGCCCGGCACGGGCCCGAGCTCCTGCAGGTGGGCCCCTCTGCAGCGGTGGGGTGGACTCGGCCCAGGGGCAGTCCCGTGCACGCCCTCTGTGTCCACAGCCTCTGTCCGCAGCCCGGTGGGGTGGGCCCAGCCCAGGGGCAGCCCACCTCATGCCCACACCCTCTGTTCTGCAGCCCGGTGGAGTGGTCGGCATGGACCTGGAGTGGAGGCCCTTGTTCCAGGCAGTGCGTCGGCCCTGCGCTTCCCTAGTGCAGCTGGCGGTGGAGGGCCGCGTGCTGCTGCTAGACATGCCCAGACTTGCCCAGCCCCCGGGGGGACGGGGAGCGCAGGCCTTGTCCCAACTCCTGGGCCAGCTCTTCTCAGACCTCTCCATCACCAAGTTGGGTGAGCCCGCATCGCCAGCCAGAGGAGGGTGCTGTGTGTACCCTGGGGCAGGGTGAGGAGGAAGGCCACATCCCATCATGCCGATGTGGCACCCTCAGGTTACGGGATGGCAGGAGACCTGCGGAGCCTGGCCGCCTCCTGCCCCACCCTCGCCGAGGCTGAGAAGCAGATGCGGGGCGTCCTGGACCTGCAGCAGGTGCACAGGCAGGTCAGCGCGAGTAGGGGCTGGGAGTGGTAGGTGTGGTGGGCAGGGGTGGGGCTTGGACGAGGGCTGGGGCATCAGGGCATTGGGGGAAGGCCTGGGCAGGGCATGGAGGGGCGGGGCATCACGGCCAGGTGTGGAAGGTCAGGGTGTGTGAGTGGGGCGGGGCATGGGGGCAAGAGAGTGTGGGGCATGGAGGGGTGGGTTGGGGGTTCGGGGGCAGGAAGTCAGGGAGGGGGCAGCCAGAACCCAGGCGAACCTGCCAGTCTGGGTCCAGCGCATCAAGCACAGGCGGCGCCATTTTGTCAGATGCGGTTGGCAGGCATGCCAGGCCCAGCTGTGGATGCGGCAGGGGCACCACGGGGCCTGAGCCTCCTGGTGCAGCAGGTGCTGGGCAAGCCCCTGGACAAGGCGGAGCAGCTCTCCAACTGGGACCTGCGGCCACTGCGGGAGGCGCAGCTCATCTATGCAGGTGTGTGGGGTGGGACAGCTGGAACACTCCCCTGAGGGGACAGGCATCCCCCTCCCTCGAAGCCCCCCTACCCACCCTGTGGCCCCCTGCCTGTGCATTCCAAGGAGGCTGAGGCAGACCCCTGCCCCCAGCCACAGATGCCTACTGCCTGCTGGAGGTGTACAGGGTGCTGTGCCGAGACCCTGCCCGCTTCCACCTGTCTATGAACCTGGCCAAGAGCCTGGGGCCCAGGCGCAGCTCGAGATCAGGGGCCCAGGGGCCACCTGGCCGGCAAGAGGCCCCGTCCTCGCCCCAGCAGGTGGGTGCAGGCCTCTCTGGGGACCCATCAGGGATGGGTGAAAGTGGGGGGTGGGCACGCGCCACTGGCTGCCCATCAGAGCTTCCAAAGAGGATACCCAGGCCCTGGCTCCCCACTGAACAAGCGTGGCCCCTGGAGGAGCTCAGAAGGCCGATGAGTGAGGGGCAGGCTGTGTTGTAGGTGCCTGCGGCAGTGGGCGAGGGAGCAGCCCCCGAGGTGTCTGCCAAGGACTTCCGCGTGGTGTGTGACAGCATGCTGCAGGGGTTGGCACGGAGCCTGCGCTGCCTAGGCGTGGATGTGCGTGTGCTGGGGGCCGGCGAGGACCACCGCAGGGCGGCTGAGGTGAGCACGCGGCTGGAGTCACAGGTGGAAGGACAGCAGTCCTTCCTGAGGACGGTGCTGCGGGCTGAAACCCAGGGCAGGGAGGGCCGGCGAAAGCCAGGCGCTTAGCTTCCTGTGGCAGCCGTAACAAATTATCGAAAATTGGAAGGCTTCAAACAGAAATTTATTATCTTATGATTCTGAGCTAGAGTCCAAAATCTGTCGTGGGCTGGGGTCTCCAGGAGACAGCTGCTCCTCGCCTGTTCCAGCGTCTGGAGGCCACGCGTCCTCTTCCTGCCCCCCCTTAACTCTGACCTGCTGTCAGAGCTCTGTTGTCACAGCTCCTACCTCTGCTGACCCTCCGACCTCCGGGTGATGAGGACCCTTGTGAATACACTTGGGTGTGGTGACCCTCCCTCCTGGTGATGAGGACCCTTGTGAATACACTGGGTGTGGTGACCCTCCCTCCTGGTGATGAGGACCCTTGGGAATACACTGGGTGTGGTGACC
>NW_004444253.1:780846-805032 GCF_000243295.1 Trichechus manatus latirostris
CCTTGGGAATACACTGGGTGTGGTGACCATCCCTCCTGGTGATGAGGACCCTTGTGAACACACTTGGGTGTGGTGACCCTCCCTCCTGGTGATGAAGACCCTTGGGAATACACTGGGTGTGGTGACCCTCCGACCTGGTGATGAGGACCCTTGGGAATACACTGGGCGTGGTGACCCTCCGACCTGGTGATGAGGACCCTTGGGAATACACTGGGCCACCCCAACACCCACGGCGGGGCAGCCTTCATCGGCTCCACCTGGTGCTTGCAGTCTGATAACGTCTTTGCTTTCTGGTATGACATGTGCCGGCCTGTCGATGGACACTGGGGTCCCCGTCTTCTGCTACTGCAGGTGGTGCTGTGCACACAGCCTAGAGCGCTGTCTTTTCCTGTCTTTGTCTCTGGCTGTTCTTGAGATTCTTTGGTGACTGGCGTTTGGCAGTTTTCCTGTCGTGTCTGGGTGTGGATATTTAATGTAACCTGCTTTTGACTCGTTGGACTTTCTAAATCTGAGAATTTGGATGTTTCTTTGGTTCTAGAAAATTCTCAACCATTTTCCCTTGGATATTGTCTCTCCCGTTCTCTCTTTTATCTCTTTTGGGAACTCCAGTTAAGTCTCTCTCTCTCTATTTGATCCATCCACTGGGTACAATTTTGTCTCTTTTAATTTGTGTGTTCCCTTTTCATTTTATTTCCCTGTAACTTTGATCCTCTGGGCTTTTCATTTCAATTACTATATTTGTTATTTCTCGTTGTCACTGTTACATGTCATCGAGTTCCGACTCACAGCGACCCCGTGTACAACAGAACGAACCCTGCCCGGTCCTGTGTCATCCTCACAATCGTTACGCTCGAGCCCATTGTTGCAGCCGCTGTGTCAATCCATCTCGTGAAGGGTTTTCCTCTTTTTCACTTACCTTCTACCTTACCAAGCATGATGTCCTTCTCCAGGAACTGGTCCCTCCTGACAACATGTCCAAAATACGTGAGGTGAAGTCTCGTCATCCTTTCTTCCAAGGAGCATTCTGGCTGTACTTCTTCCAAGATAGACTTGTTCGTTCTTCTGGCCGTCCATGGTGTATTCCATATTCTTCACCAACACCGTAATTGAAAGGCATCAGTTCTTCTTCAGTCTTCCTTATTCATTGTCCAGCTTTCACATGCATATGAGGTGATTGAAAACACCATGGCTTGGGTCAGGCACCCCTTAGTCCTTAAAGTGACATCTTTGCTTTTTAACACTTTGAAGAGGTCTTTTGCAGCAGATTTAGAAGCTGTATTTGTCCTCTTTCAAATCTATTTGGTCGTTTTTAAGGATCTGTCCTTATACTTTTGAGTATATGTTTCATTTACCCACCACATTAAGCTTGTTTCTTTTGTTCTCTGTAACGGACAGTTGGTGCGTGTATCACTGTGCTCAGTCTCATCTGTGTCAGGTTGGTGGATTGATTGGCCATGCTGAGGGCCACCCCACCCAGAGTAAAAGCACGGGCCCTGGTGCGCCCTCAAAGGCCAGAGAGGACTTCAGCCTGTGAGCGCTAGGACTCAGTGGCTGCTGCAGGGTCCCAGGCAGAGGGGCCTGGGAGGCAAAGGGGCCCGGGAGGCCGAGGGGCCCGGGAGGCGGAGGGACCCCGGAGGCGGAGGGGTCCGGGAAGCCGGAGGGGCCCGGGAGGCGGAGAGGCCCAGGAGGCAGAGGGGCCCCCGGAGGCGGAGAGCCCTGGCAGGGCCAGGAGTCAGGCTGGGAGCAGCCGGGGGAGCAGCCAGGGGAATGGCCCCAGTGTGGGAGCGGCCCCAGTGCGGGAGCAGCCCCAGGGCGGGAGCAGCGCATGACTGGCAGCCTGATCCTGCATTCACCTCTGCACAGATTGCCAGACTGGAGGGGAGGATTATCCTGACATCGGGGCTGCCGTACCACAAGGTGAGGACCCCAGACCTGCTGCCTTCCCAGGATGGTGCCCTCCTGGGGGCCGGACCCAGGCAGCTGACCCTCAGCCACCACGCCCCAGGGGCCCCTGAGTGCAGGGGCAGTGGGGAGGCAGGTCTCGGTCTGGGTCTGCACCGCTTCCCTGCTCAGTCTGTCTCCTTCCCTACAGCTCCAGGCCCAGGTCGGGGCTGGGCGTTGCCTCTCGGTCGACTGCTCCCTCAAGGCCCGGGAGCAGGCACGGGCTGTGCTCAGACACTTCAACGTGCAAGTCACCCTCTCCGACGTCTTCAGCCGCTGCCAGGTGGGTCCCTCGACAGGTGGGCCCACAGTCCATGTGGGCACTGTGCCAGGTGGGTCCCTCGACAGGTGGGCCCCAGTCCAAGTGGTCCCCATGCCAGGTGGGCCCACAGTCCATGTGGGCACTGTGCCAGGTGGGTCCCGAAGCAGACAGGTCCCCGCTGCTGGGAAGCCGCCTCCACATCTTGAGTGCTCCTGACAGTGGCATCGCCCCGTGGGGCCCGGGGGATGGTGGGGGACAGCTCTGATTGAGCCTATTTTAAATGTGGGCATTTACTCTCACAGAGGGGGGCCAGGGTTGTGCCCAGGATAGCTTCCAGAATCAGGGGTGCTGTGGGGCTCACTCCTGGCTGGGCAGGACCCACTCTCTGAGGACAGTGTTGTCCAGGGCACTGATGGCCCCTAGGTTCACTCTGCGCCACCTAGAAAGTTCTGGGCGAGGAAATTCTCGGGTGAGAGTGGCCTCACCTGGGTGGGGCCTCTGGGCTCTGGGTCATTCAGCATCACAGGGGTGGAGGGGGCACCCCGACATCCCCCTCACAGCCCTGCCCATGCTTCACCCCACCCAAAGCCGGCTTGTCCAGGTCAGGGAGCCACTGGTCTAGCTCGGCACCCCTCTGGACCCCAGTGATGCGCCTTCGTGCCGGCCCTGTCCAGCCTGGGCGAGGCTGCCCGAGCCTGCGGGTCCCCCGAGCCTGCCTGGGGAGAGGCCCACACTTGCTCCACCGTGTGTCTGGGGGCCTGCTGGGCACAGAGCCCGCCTCCCAGGGTGCCTGCCGCTCTCCTTCACCAGAGGAGCTGCGGGGCAGGGCTTCCAGCAGGTGCCGTCCGGTTTGAACCCCTGCGGAGAATTTGCCTTTCCAGCGATTTCTTGGGAAGTTATACATACGAGTCACCTGCATATCTTGTTAAAATGTAGATTCTGATTCAGTATATCTGGGGACAGAAATGCAAATTCTCAGCAGGGGTTCCAACTGGAAGGAAGCCCTGCTGCAGGGATGGGGGCCCAGAACCCGGCTCCTACCCTGGCTGCCTCTCACGGCCCCACCCGCCTACAGGACTTGGTGAGGAAGGAGGGACAGCCCCTGTCCTGAAACCTGGCGGTGCACCCGAGCCATCTGACCCGCCTCCCCCGTGGCCCCAGCTGCACAGGGACTGTGGTGTACAGAGCTCGCAGGGGTGGGGGAATGCGGGGCCCCTTCCTCCGCGGGGAGCTCCGGGCTGGGGGGAACCGGATCCGCTGCTCTCTCTGTCTGCGTCCTGCTGGCAAGTGTCTACAGACCCTGGAGCGTCTTGCACGCCTGGGAGGCGTCTTGATGAGCTTTTCAGAGCCTTGGCCGTGTGCTTTCTTGAGAAAACAGGAAGCTGGGTTGTTAGAGGAAACACCCCTCAGGCCTGGGAAGCTCGTGCTGGGGTGTGGTTGGGCCCCACAAGCTTGAGGCTCCTGCATACCTGTGGCCAAGGGTGACGGGGACGCTTGGCAGCAGCCACGCCCGGGCCAGCCGAAGCGCCACCGTGGGGGGACTGTTGGTGGTGGGGCGTTCCGCTCGGTCTGCCATGGATGTGTTTGGCCGAGTGGCTAGTTGGCTGGCAGTTTTACTAGATGGGCCTGGATTTGCCCAGTGGCTCTGCCCCCAGCAGGTTCTTGGGGCCACAGACCCCATCCCCGTCAGCACAGGGCGTCAGGAGGGCCAGGGCCCCAAGCTGCCGGTGCTCGGCAGGCACTGTTGGCACGGAAAGATGCCCAGTGCCAGGGCCACGTTCCCACCACCGACTCAGGGAGGCCTCGCCACCACCTTCCCAGCCAATCCTGGGAGCTCAGCCTGAGCGTGCGCTGGGGCACCGCTGACCCCCAGCCCCACGCCCAGCCATCCATCCCAGCCCGCTGGCCAGGGAGACCAGCACTCTCCCCCACAGGCAGACAACTGGAAAGCCCCCAAGTGATTCACTGAGAGATCACCAGGTGCAGAGTCTGCCTAGGGCGGGCCCAGGCCTGTGGGCTGCAGTCCCCGCTGTCCCCTCAGGCCACCACACAGGAGGACAGCCCTGGGCAGGCCTCCCCGGGCCGGCGCCCCTGGGGGTGGATCAGGGAGGGTGAGGGCGGCCCCTCCTCCACGGACCTGCCTCTGGGCCCAGGCGTCTGTGCTCAGGCCCACAGCGTCTGCCTGAGCTCCCTGGACGCTGGCGCAGGCCCGCTGTCCCCAGGCTGAGCTGGCCGCCTCCCTGGAGACTCCCCGCCGCCAAGTCGTTTCCATTTGCTTTTCCTTCCTTCTGCTATTTTGGTGCCATTCCTGGAGGGAGACCCGCGGCCCTTAGAGCTTTCCCAGCAGCCACAAGGCCTAGGGAGCTGCCCTGGGGGCCACGGGGGGCAGGGCAGGAAGTGACCAGTGGCAGCCAGGGCACCCGCGCCGCCCTCACTGAGGGTCACCCTCACCGTGTGCCGCCAACTGGTCTCCAAGGGGAGGTGGGCCCTAGCACCACCCCAGAGAGCCACCCGGGGGTGTGCCCCCTGCCCACGGCACACATGGACCTGCTGAGAGCTGGGTTAGTGGAGAGAGAGGATGTGCCTTTTACTGCACCCTCTGCCCTCCAAAGCTGGCATGGGCACAGTGGCGGGGATTGTCCATCGGGAATGTCCACTGAGAGGACGTTCCTAGTGCTGACCAGCATGGGAAAGTATTTTATCACAGAAATCTGAGTTTAAAAAAAAATCCAGAGAGAACCCCTGATACACAGGCACAGCGTCTGTTTTGTCTCCCCTCTGGCCCCTCCACCACGGTGGACAGGTGGCCACGTGGACAGTGGAGGAGGCCTGACACCCAGGAAGGGCATCAGCCCTCAGAAGTGGGTGCTGAGGGCATGATGGGACGCTGCCCCTGTAAGACAGTAGGTCCCCAGGAAAGGGGCTCAGGCCACAGATGGAAGAAGGGGCCTGCAGCTAGGGAAGGGAGCCCCCTCAAGACAGGGCTGTGGGCACCTTGGAACCCCTCTGGTTGTGGCACCCCCAGCTCAGCAGGGGTTGGGGAAAGAGGGGGCAGCCAGGCCTCCTGGCGGGCAGAGAGCGGCCTGCAGTGGTGGGTGGGGGTCGGGGGCCAGAGCGTATCCTTGCGATCTCTGTCCTCCCTCGATGAAAGGAAGGACCAGAAGCAGTGCCCAGACCCTGGTCTTTTTCCACCACGACCCCCAAGCCCTGTTCCCATGCAGGGTCCCCTTGGTCTCACAGGCACAAAGGGCTGCAGGAGGCCACCACCACCCTGCATGACCCCTCCACAGGGAGACCAGGCCCCTCCACGAGGAGACACGGCCCCTCCATGGGGTGACACGGCCCCTCCACTGGGAGACACAGCCCCTCCACGGGGAGACACGGCCCCTCCACGAGGAGACACGGCCCCTCCACGGGGAGACACGGCCCCTCCACGGGGAGACCAGGCCCCTCCACTGGGAGACCAGGCCCCTCCACTGGGAGACACGGCCCCTCCACGAGGAGACACAGCCCCTCCACGGGGAGACCGGCCTCTCCACGGGAAGATCAGGCCCTTCCACGGGGAGACCAGGCCCCTCCACGGGGAGACCAGGCCCCTCCACTGGGAGACACAGCCCCTCCACGAGGAGACACGGCCCCTCCATGGGGAGACCAGGCCCTCCCACAGGGAGACACGGCCCCTCCACGAGGAGACACGGCCCCTCCACGGGGAGACCAGGCCCTCCCACAGGGAGACACAGCCCCTCCACGGGGAGACCAGGCCTCTCCACGGGAAGACCAGGCCCCTCCACAGGGAGACCCGGCGCCTCCAAGGGGAGACCAGGCCCCTCCACGGGGAGACCAGGCCCCTCCACGGGGTGACCAGGCCCCTCCACTGGGAGACACAGCCCCTCCACGAGGAGACACAGCCCCTCCACGAGGAGACACGGCCCTTCCACGAGGAGACACGGCCCCTCCACGGGGAGACCAGGCCCTCCCACAGGGAGACACAGCCCCTCCACGGGGAGACTGACCTCTCCACGGGAAGACCAGGCCCCTCCACAGGGAGACCCGGCGCCTCCACGGGGAGACCAGGCCCCTCCACGGGGAGACACGGCCCCTCCACGGGGAGACCAGGCCCCTCCACGGGGAGACCAGGCCCCTCCACGGGGAGACCCGGCGCCTCCAAGGGGAGACCAGACCCCTCCACGGGAGAAAGTCTGTTGCTCCTGCAGGGCACAGACAGCTAGGACAGCAGGGGTTGCCAGGGTCTTAGTAGGAGTTGGGGTGACATCTGGGGTGACAGCCCCATTGGAGAGCTCTGAGTAGCCCCCTCGTCCTGTGTGCCTCCAGGGGTAACAGCAGGATGTCAGTCAGGGTCCCTGCCCTCTATCCGTTCCCATCCTCCCCTGCCCCTTCTCCCCCCACACCGTCCCTCCTCTTCCTATCAGCTTTCCAGAAAAAGCCCTGGGTCTCAGCCAGCGCCCCGTTGGGTTCCCACCAAACGGCGCCTGAGGGCACTGAGGATGGGGCCCCACCACCCGAGGGCCACCAGCTCCCTGGCGCCCGGACTCCACTGGGGCTGCTGTAGGAAGGGCCCCGTGTGAACCAGCACACATCCATACACTCAGACTGGTGCACACGGCCACCTCCATTCCCCAGACCCCAGCTCACCCTCCCAGTAGCCCGTGGGGTGGCCCGCTGCTGTCCTGGCTAGGCCAAGAATCAGGGTCAAGAGGTTAGGGGGTGGCCTGAGGCCACACGGTGATCTCTCTAGGTGGCATTTGAGGGGCTGCTCCCCACAGCCTGGCCCCATGGGCACACCAGGCTCTCTGCACCCCGCGGCGGCCTGGGCTGAGGGCCGGAAGGTCAGTCCCTCTGGGGCTGATGTACAGGCAGACAGACAGCTGGCCTAGGAGGTCCTGTGTGCAGACCCCAGAGCCAGCCTCACATCGAGCCACCGACCCTTCACCCAGCTCGTTTCTGCATCTGTGTCTGCCTGGGGACAGGTGCTGAGGCCTGGACGGGGTGCTTCTGATGCGCGTGTCCATCAGTTGGTCTAGGGCCTGCCCAGAACAGAGCTTGCATCCTTCTGGATGGCAGTGGAGGGGCCCTTATCTGCCGTCTGTGCCCTGCCCGCTTTCAAGAGGGGTTAACGTGCTTACAGCTGAGACACTAAACGCAAGCTCGGAGGCGTGCACTGGGGGCAGGCCCAGCACGCAGACTCAGGAGAGAGGCGGTGTACCCTGCTGGGGTGGCTGTGGGAGCCGGGGTGTAGGCAGGCGGGGGTGGGAGGGAAGGAAGGAGCTTCGCCGGTGCCCAGCCCCCACACCGGGGGAGCCAGGGCACACAGGGTTGTGAGCACAGACGCACGTCACTGTCGGGACTCTGCCCATGCCTGCTCGTGCACACACCCACAGGTGCGTGGACACACAGGGTGGGGGACGATGTCCGCTGGAGCCAGGACAGCTCGTTCTGGGGCATGGACATGGGGCAGGGACAGGACGTGGGGGCAGATGGAAAGCAGAGGGCCCATGGCCACTGGCTGGGCCGAGGTTTATAGAGCAAGTGCTGGCCACCACAGGCAGGACAGGGCCAGCTGGCCATGAGGTGACCACTGGGCGTGTAGGAGGAAGAGCAGGCGTGTGCGGCCCCTCAGACCTTCCTCCCGGGTCAGCGGGTCAGTCCAGGTGCCTTGGGCAGCAGTGAGAAGGGCCCAGGAGGAGGCTGCAATGGTGGGGGAGGGTCATCACCGCTCAAAACACCTGTGGACGTGCCCGCATTGTCCCTCTGCGCTGCGTCGGCTGCTGTGCCCACCCATTCCCCAAAGCCCCCCAGCACCTGCACCAACCAGAGCCCTGGGCAGTTTCTAAACTCCAGGATGGGGAAGGCCTGGACTGGCAGTGGGCAGCCGTGCCCTGGATGCTGAGCCAACCTTGCCCGGGTTACCTGCCTCCCACAGGTTGCCCGCCTGCTGGCATGACCTGAGAGACAAGGGGGGCGAGTGGGCAGTGCCTCATTGGGGTCTGGGCTCCACACCATGCTGGGTGGCCCCTGGAGGAGGCAAGGCCGAGGTGGGCACAAGCTCGACCCTGAAACTGGGCAGAGGCCCGGGCTGCAGAAGTGGGCAGGGGGTAGGGGAGGCGCACCATCAGCCTGAGGGGGGCAGCTCCCCAGCTCACACAGCCAGGTCAGCAGCCATGGCCCCAAGCTGAGAATGACTTCTTACATTTTAAATTGTTGAGAAGAGCTCAAAAGATGTGTGAACATCAGAGGATTCTCACTTCTCAGTGTCTACAGCTGTTTTACAGGAACAGACACGGGTGTGATCAGACGCCATGAGGCCCACCAGGCCCAGTGTGGCCCCGGCCCCCTACATACACACCACACACACACATGCACACACACACACCGCACACACACACACCACACACACACATGCACACACACACACCGCACACACACACACCGCACAGGAACATGTACACACACACATGCACAGCCTGGCTGCACCCCCCTATGCTGGGGCCCCCCTCCAGCCCCGACCTGCTCCCTCTTGCCAGCCAACCAGGGTGGAGGGGTTCTGCTGCCTTTCTAGAAACTTTAAACCCGTTGCCCTCCAGTCGATTCCAACTCACAGCAACTCTATAGGACAGAGTAGAACTGCGCCATAGGGTTTCTGTACGGCCTTGGAAACTCTATGGGGCAGTTCTACTCAGGAGCCCTGGTGGCACAGTGGTGAAGTGCTCGGCTGCTAACTGGAAAGGCCGTTTGCACCCGCCAGCCACTCTGCGGGAGAAAGATCTACAGCTTTGAGGCAGTTCTGCTCTGTCCTGTAGGGTCGCTATGAGTCAGAATTGTCTCGATGGCAGTGGGTTTCATCCTACGGAAGCAGACTCCCCCATCCTCCACTGCGCCACCAGGGCCCCTCTCTAGAAACTGTACGGAGGCACAGTATACCTACAATGAGATGCACCCTTTTGAAGTTTGACAAGTGCAGCCATTTCTGTCATCTCTGGAAGTCCCCTGGTGCCACTGTCCCCGCCCCAGGCCCTAACCCTAACCCTGGGCACCCCCTCCACGCACCCCGGCGCTGAGGGGGAGTGGGGGCCAGGGGGGCTCTGCAAGAAGCAAAGGGGAGGTGGGGCCTGGGAACAGGGGCAGCTGGCGATTTAGACGGTGTGAACACAGGCAGGTCTCCGGGGACAGACTGCTTCCCAGGTGGGAGCAGTGGGAAGTGAGGCTTGGAGGACTGAGGTGGGTATGACCAAGGTCAGCCAGGACAGTGTCCCTGGGGGCTGGGGACCAAGGGAGAGAGGCCCTCCCGGCCCCTTCTCAGTCCCCTCGGCTCCTGCAGCGCCCCAACTGCCCCCCCTCCACCTGGGCAGCTAGGCCCAGATGTCACTTCCTCCAGGAAGTCCTCCATAACCCCCCACGCCCGCTGCAACAACACCATGTTCTGCTCCTCGCTGGATTTGGAGCCGCCAGGAACAGGACGGCCCCCTGACCCTGGGTGTGTGGCAAAGGCCACAGGCTGTGGTTCAGGCGGGGTCAGACCCCAGGCTGTGGGGGCCGGATTCAGGCTCTGCCACCTGCTGTCTGGGGGGCCTGGGCCCCACTCTCATTTGTGGGACCCGGACAGTAAAGGGCCCCCTGGGCCGTGAGTCCCAGGAGAGGACATGGCGCCTGTGCCCATCACCAGTTCTCTGCGGGTCCGCCGAGACGGGGTCCCCAGTCCCCCCAGTTGCTCCCTCCCCCGCCCCCTAACGGGGTCTCTCAGCACCCCCACCCCCCGCAGTCCACTCCTGCCCCCAGTGCCCTCCCCGCCCCCGCGCGGGAAGCCGGCCTGGGGCGGGCGGCCGTTGGCTTTTGAATCTCCGCCGGGCGCCGCTGAGTGGCCCTTTCAAAGGCGGCGGCGGCGGGGGCGGGGGCCGTTCCCAGGCGCGCCCCGCCCTCCCGCGCCGCCCCTCCTCCCACTTTCCCACGGCCCGGCCGCCGGCGGGTTCTCACGGCCGGCGCCGCCCCTCCCCCGTCTGGGAACTGCCGCTGCGCGCCGCACCCCGCACCCGTCGGCGGCTGGGGCGGGGGTGGGGCTCTGGAACCCCAGGGACGGGGTGGGGGGTAAAGAGGGTCGCTTGGGGACCCCAGGGAAGGGGGAGTTTAGAAACTCCAAGGACTGGGGTGGGGGGGTTTGGAGACCCCAGAAAGGGGGCTTGGGGACCCCAGGGGTGATGGAGTGGTCTGTTCAGAAGCTCCAGTGTCGGGGGGACCCTCCAACCCCGCTTGCGGCGGGAGGCTGCTTCGTTCCCGGGCCTCTGTGCGCCCCATTCTATTTGACACAACCCAGGACAGAGGGGAGGGCTGGGCTGTCCCGAACCAAACCGAGGTCCTGAGGAGAGGTCCAGGCTGAGCCGCCCCCCGCCCCCATGGCGGTGGTCAAGCCCCCTTTCTAACTGCACGTGTCATTCTCTAGCAGGCTTGACAGGCGCAGGGTGGTCAGATTTAGCGAACAAAAATACAGGAAGCCTGTTAAACTTGAATTCCAGATAATCCACACCTAAGTCTTCAGTAGAAAAACGGATCTGTATTTTACTTGAAATGCTTTTTGCCCAAGACACTCCCAGTGGTGGTAAGATGTGCCCCCACATTCTCGCTTGCCCTGGCCAGCCCCCCTCGTGGGGGATGGGGGAGGGGGGTGCAGGTGCCTGTTGGGCGCCACATGCCAGTCGTGGTCCCACCCCTCACCTGCTCTGCAGTCGTGGTGAGGGGCGGGCTCTGTGGGCCAGGCTCAGGTTTCACACAGTTTTCAGCAGGGGATGTGGCCCCCCTTGTCCCTGGCAGCAGGAGGTGGAACTGGCTGGGCCGGGCACACCTGGGAGGGGCACCATGCCTGGGTCCCTGCCACAGTGAGGTTCCTGGACTTGGAGGGCGGGGCCAGCAGCAGTTTGACGCTGCATGGAGCCGGGTCAGCTCCGTCTAACCCTTGTGCCCTCTGAACCCGGCCCCTGCTGGAAAAGGCCCAAAGCCCATGGTCCCTCCATCTCTTTGGGGAGTAGGCTTTCTGGTCAGAGCCCGTTATTCCAGGACCCCCTAAAAATGGCAGCTGGGCTGGAGTGCCCAAGGGAGGCCTCAGGACACACTCCTGGGACCCTCTTGATGGTGTGATGCAGACACCAGGCCACTGAGTCCACACATGGATATGCCGTCACCCCCCCATGTCACACGCACACAGTCACACGCACACCGTGTGTCACACACATGCAGTCACACGCACCCCATGTCACACACATGCAGTCATACACACGTCACAGTCATATCACACTGTCATACACCTGACATGCAGTCACACACACCCTGTCACAGACATGCAATCATGCACACCCCATGTCATACATACCTGACCCCCAGTCACACACAGTCACACACAGACACGCACACCCAGTGTGACAGAGCTGACACGCAGTCGCACACACACCCCGTGTCACCCACGCCGACATGCAGTCGCACACACACCCTGGCGTGCATCCCCATGTGTACACCCATCACTCTGATGCTCCGCAGGCTGTGCCCACTACCTGGGTGCTTATGAGAGACATGCCCTTCCTTGCCTAACCCCCACTCTGATGCTCCGCAGGCTGTGCCCACTACCTGGGTGCTTATGAGAGACATGCCCTTCCCTGCCTAACCCCCAAGGGCCCCTTCACACACGTGTGCTCAGAGGTGGCCCTGTCGGGGACTCTGCATGCTCTGCACGTGCTAACAGCCCGTCCTCGTGGGCACCAGTGCCAGGCTCCGGCTGACTCCCCTGGGGACGCACCACCGTGGGCCATGGCCCATCCCCCACCCTGTCTTTGCAGACATTGTCCTGGCCGCACAAAGGGGATCAGGGCAGTGACCGGTGGGGGGAGGGGCTGGGGCCCGTGGGATCTGCCCTTCCTGGGCCGAAGGGGCAGGGCATGGGCGAGGCCCCTGCCAGGGCTGCTGTCGCTGGTCATGCTGCCCAGCCAGCGAGCCCCCTTTGGGGCCGTGAGCTCAGTTCACGGCAGAAGAGCACTGTGGTTGGATTTTAAAACCTTCCCACCTAGCAGTCCTGCCATCACCGGTGCCCGGGAACTTGGCCCTGTGCTCCTCCCCCTCAGATGGGCCCCAGGCCCGAGGGGCTGGGGGTCATACTCCACAGGCCCTGCGGCTCTCAGCTGTGGGCTGGCCTTGTTTCTGCCCCGCCCAGGTCCCCCGCCAGGCCTGGACTCCAGGCACGCCCCCGAGCGCTGGGGGCACCCAGTCCTGGGGCTTACAGGATCCTGTGGGCAAACCCTGCGGGTCCTTTGCCGCCACTGGCTGCCCTACTCCCTCCCAGATGGCCTTCAGGACAGCGTGGGAGCTCGAGGTGTGGGGCAGACCCAGGCCTTGTGGTTGGCACCTGATTGCTTCCTCCCGGATGCTGCCTGGAGGTGTCAGGTAGACCCCCAAGCGAGGCCCCAGGGCCTTTCATCCGGCCCTTTGGCCCTGCTGGCTGGACCATTTGTCAGGGTAGTTCCGGGGGTCAGCATGGATGGGACGGCCCTGGATGCCTGGCAGCCGCCACTTGGGACCGAATGGACAAGTGCCCAGGGATGTTGGCCCAGCCTGGGCCCTCCCCGGGGGAAAGCATGCAGGACAGTGGGGGTGGGGGCCCTACGGGGCTGTGGGTGGGTTCGGGAGGTGCAGGAAGCCCCCCTGGACACGGGCACTGGGCGGCGTGCCCCTCACGTCTTTCTGCTTCCGTGTGCTGAGGCATCTCCTGACTCCCCCAGTGAGCACCAGTGGCCCATCCCTCTGAGGCTCACAGATCTGCAGCCCCAAGTGCCCACCCCATCCGGACCTGCGGGGGCCCCCTCGTCACAGATCTGCAGGCTACCCCCCATCACAGACCTGCAGGGGCCCCCCCATCACAGACCTGCAGGTCCCCCCCACCTCCCCACAGGCTGACTGGAGTCAGAGATCCCAGCTTGGGGTCTCCTGGGGGAGTTCCACCAGGGCCCAGAGTCCACACCCCTGCCCGGTCCCCCTGGGTGGGCTGCGTGGGGTGGGGGGTGGCAGGTTACTTAGTGACAGGCCAGGGGGAGGCGCTGGCTCCTTGTTCAGAGCGGGAGGTCCCCAACAGCCTGAGGAGGCTCTCACAGCCTCTGCCACCCTCCCCCAGCCCTTTCGGGAGAAGGCAGCCACTTGGCTTGGGTACAGGGTGAGGACCCTCAGACTCGGACACCTGGCTTTGCCTCTTGGTAGGCGGATGCCTGCTAGGCTGGGGGATGGGGATGGGGATTCCCGGATCAGCCTGGCTGCTGGCCCTGGGGAGTAGCTCCCCCACCCACCGCCGCGGCCCCGGGGAGCAGCCAGCCCGGCTCCTTGTTGGGAGCGGGCTTCTCAAGGCGGCTCCCAGCCTGGGTGGGCCACGCTCCTGTGCCCCTGGCTCACTCTCAGACCTCGTGCCCTGTGTCCCTGTCCCCCCTCAGAGAGGCGCTGGTCTCAGGTTCTTTGGGGTGTGAGTGTGTGTGGAGACAGGCCTACACCCCGGGAGAGGGTGGCCCTGCCTACAGGCTTCCTGTGAGAGCCTCCCTCCCACTAACCACACACCGCTGCTCCATGGGCACGCGGCAGACACCTGTGGGCACGCAGACCTGTGCCTGTGCATCTAAGGCGGGGGGCGCCCAGGGCCGGGGGTCGGTCAGGGCGGGGGGGCACCCAGGGCCGGGGGTCGGTCAGGGCAGGGGGGCTGCCCAGGGCCGGGGGTCGGTCAGGCCAGGGGGGCGCCCAGGGCCGGGGGTCGGTCAGGGCAGGGGGACGCTTAGGGTAGGGGGTGCCCGTGGGGGGATGGCGCTCAGGGAAGGGGGGTGCTTAGGGTAGGGTGTGCCTGGTGGGGGTGGCGCCCAGGGCAGGGGGAGCTCAGACAAACATTCCTGGAGCCACGTGGTTCAGGACAAACGCTGTGACCTGGCCTGTTGCTCACCTCTGGCTCTGTCATTGCGGTCACTCCCCTTGGCAGGTATGGCCAGGAATTCCTGGCTTCCCAGGGCGCTGAGAGCCACTCGTGGGCGTGGCTCCCAGGCTGGCTGCTCAGAGGGCCCCCAGCACCCTGGGAACACAACCCTTCCCCCACCTGCCAAGTCCCTGCCTGTGGTCGGAGGCACAGGCTGGTGTCCTGGGTACCGCTGTAGCCCCTCCTCACGTACCTGCCAAGCCCAGGTGAGGCGCAGCCTGCAGGCTCAGGACACTTCTGGGACTGGCCTGGCTTGGGGGAAGTGGCTAGAGCAGCCCTTTCCCACGCTGTTCCTTGGGGCCTGGGGCGGGGATGGGGCTCCAGAGGGGACTCCCGGGTGAGGCCTCACCCTGGCCGAGTACCCTGCCCGGCTGCGGGGCGAGGGCAGGGTTGGCCCAGGGTCCACAGTGAATCCAGGCTGGTGAACCGGCCCCAGGAGGCTGCCCTCGTGTCTACCGCCCCCAGCAGTTCCAAGAGCCCAGTGGGGCACTGGCACCGAGCGGCCTCCTGCAGCCTCCCAGTGGGAGCCGTGGGAACCCAGTGTGCAGGCGGGCCCCTGGGACCGGTAGCTGGGAGCCTTCCCAGCCCCTCCTGCCCCGGACTCACCTGGGCCCTCCCACGCCCCCGGCCCTTCCCACCAGCCAGGCTCTGGGGAGGAGGCCACCCCACCCTGGGGCTCCCAGACTGCAGGGAGGCAGAGGGGAAGGAGGGGGCCGGGCCAGGTCCCAACCTGTAGGAGCCATGGGCAACAGGCGCCCAGGAAGGCTCTTGGCCCCTGTCCAGGGACCCCTTGGGCTCCCCTCTCGTCCCTGCCCAGCCCTGTTGGCCCCCTAGCTGGGGGTCTGCCTTCCCATGCAGGGGGCTGAGTGAGGGGGGTCGCATGAGACCCCTGTGCAGGGGTCCTGCCAGCCGAGTGCTGTGACGTGAGCCATATTGAGCCCCTCCAAGCCCCCCTTTCTTCAAAGGGGAGAGGGTCAGGGCTCCATCACCCAGGTGTCCCTCCCGCTGACCCACTGTGCACTCGGCTGGACCGTCAGCCTTAGAGAGCAGAGCCAGCAGCCTCCCTTGTGCAGTGGCCACCGCCCGCCCAGAGCAGGTGGCTGGGGCTTCGGGATGGACAGAGAGGCCCTGGTGCCAGGCCTGGCCCTTGGGCAGCCAGCCAGGCACAGAGAGGGCGGGCACTTCAGCCGGGCGGCAGAACCGGCCTTTCCAGCCAGGGAGGGGGCCGTTCTGGGTGACGGCGGGGCCCGCCAGCGGGCAGCGGCCGCCGTGGGAAAACTGGCCCCGGTGGTTCCCGAGGGTGGGGCCAGGACCTTGTGGAACGGACTGGGTGCTTGTCTGTGGCAGGCTGTGACTCAGCATGAGCTGGCCAGCCTGCCTGCCTGCCCACCTCGGACCCCAGCCGCCTCCTGCCGCTTCACCGCCCCTCCCTCACCTGCTGGCCACCAGCCTTGGGCCAGGCCAGGTCCTGTGGGGAGCTCAGCACCCATGGCACCCTACTCAGTCCAGGGCCAGTGGGCCACTGCAGCCGCACCCGGGGCAGCAGATGGAGGCAGGACCGCCCACTCGCTCTCAGCCCTTTCCCCAACGAGGCCTAGAGGGGTCCCTCTACCTGTGCCACTGCCTCAGGAAGCGCCCTGGACTTGTGACCCACGAGGGCACTCACATAGTGGTCCCCATGGCCAGAGTCCAGGCTGGGTGGAGGTCTGCGTGGGGATGGGGACTGGGGGAGGTGGCTGGGGGACAGGCAGCTCCACTGTGGGCAGGGAGCCTCTTGGTGAACAGCTGGGGCCAGTGGCAGAGGTAGGGTCCTGCCTGGGGAACAGCTCAGCCCCAGGCCCTGTCTCGGCCGGGTTGGCACCCAGTGGAGGTGCAGCAGCGAGCCCACCCCCATGGCGTGCAGCCTCCCCAGTATTGAAACTCCTATGGGAAAAGGCGGTGGGGGAAGACTGACCCTGCCCTGCCGTGGACACAGCCGAGGCCTGGTCCCCGCGGCGGCCTCTTGCAGGCTCCGTGTCATCTCAGGGCCCTGGAAGGGGAGCGGGAGGCAGGACTCTCGGCATGACCACGGCCCCCTCCCACCACCTCTGGGCCGGTCCTGGGAATTCCAGGGCCCTGCCCTTGGCCCTGCTCCCCGGGCTGGAATCTGGGAAGTGCCTGTGTGCCTGCCCGTGTGAGTCCCCAGGGCACCTGCATGCACCCTCGTGGGAATTGGGACTCAGTGGGCCCCGCCTTGCCAGGGAATCCTAGAATACAGGCCCAGCTCCTTGTCCGAGCAGTGACTGGGGCCTGGGGCGGCCTCAGCGGAAGGGAAGCGGGACTGGCAGCCTGCCCGCCAGGTGCAGTCACCGCTGGGGGTCAGGGCACCCAGTGCTGGCTGGATCTGGCCTCGGCATCCCCACCCTAGGGTCACTGCTGGGGTCAGCAGGGCACTGAGCTCTTCACAGGGCCCGTGGTGATCAGCCAGACACGGTCACTCAGAACCAGCCACCCTGGGGTCACTGGTGGGGTCAGCAGGGCACTGAGCTCCTCACAGGACCCGTGGAGACCACCCAGACACGGTCACTGGGAACCAGCTGGCTGGCCTCAGGCCCTCTGCGTGTTTCTGATGTGGATGCTGCATAGAAGTCATCGCAGTGTCCCTCCTGACACCTTGGGCAGCAGTGCCTGGGGGGCTGGGCCGTGCTGGGCGTCATCACGGGTGCTCAGGTGGGAGAGGGTGATGGCAGAGCCCCACAGGTGTCACAGCAGGAGAGGCTACCCCCAGGGAGGGGCTGCCTCCAGGGAGGGCACCGCAGTAGTGGGGTGAGCCGCAGGGCGCTGGGCTGGGAGAGGAGGGGTTTGTTGTTTGCAGAGCCAGAGCTGCGGGGACCGAGCATGGTTCTGGGCTTCCTGGAGGCCAGGAGGGGCTCGGGAGAGAGGCCTGCTCAGGCCTAATTAATCCCTGTGCCCCCCAGGTGTGTAACTGTGACCAGTACCTAAAGGTCTCCAAGGACATGATGAAGCACCTCATGCAGCTCAACGGCCACCACGAAGGCCCCAGTGGCACGGGTGAGGGTGCAGATGCGGCCCTGTCAGTCCCCGGGCCCCAAAGGGTCGAACGTGGGGTCTGTGGGGACAGGCAGCCCAGCTCTGAGCTTCCTGGTAAGGCGGAGGTGGGAAAGGTGCAGGCTGGGAAGGGGTGTGCATGTGTGCCAGGCCGGAGGGCCCCGCCGCAGGTCCCCACGCAGGCGGTGCCAGGCTCAGCCCTCAGGGCCCTGCGTGCTGTCTCCGTGTCCTCTGGTGGGCCCCGCACAGCTGCCGGTCACCCTGCCCACACGCCACGCACACGCATGCGCGCACATGCGCACACTCAGACACACCTGCTCACATGCACAGTCGGTCACATGCACGATCATGCTCCATACACACTCTTGAGCATACTGTGTGCTCACACGCACTCAAGCACACACTCACGGGCACGCATGCCATGTGCACGGTAACAGGCGCACCGGAGCAGACAGGACGGCGGGTGGGCACCAGCTGGTCCCCCGACGTCCCCTTGCCCTGCCAGCGAGGTTCCCATCAAGGCACCTAAGGGGCTCCGGCAGCCCAGTCGGCTTTCCTGTTTGTAAAACTAGAAAGGGGCTTCTCCCTTCCTCTCGCTTCCCCTGAGAGTGCTGCCCCCATCAGCAGAGAGCTCTCCTGGGCTCCAGGCAGCCCCCAGCCCTCCACGGCGCGCGCCGCCGGTGGCCTGTACCCCCCCACTCCAGCCCCACGGAGGCTGGGCCAGTTTAAAGGCACCCGGGAGCCCCCACTTAGCCCATCCCGGGCAGTGCCTGTATGGACGCCTCGGGTGGGAGGGGTCTCGTCACTTCAGCCCGCTGCAGTTCATCTGGAGCGTGGGTAAGGAAGCGTTTGCCAGGCACATAGCAGGGTCGACCCCGAGAGCAGGCCTCCCACCTGCCGCTGGTGTCTTGGAGGCCACTGTCCGAGCTCCTGAGCGTCTCCCCCAGCCAGCAGCGCCCCCCTCCCGTCCCCGACTCGGCCCAGCCCGGTGCCGGCTGGTTGCGAAACCCGGCTCCTTGGCAGAAGGCTTATCTGCTCATCACCACAAACGGGCCGCCCCTGCCCCCGCCTGCACCCGTTCTCAGGCCCCCAAGTGCCCTTATCGGCCCATCTTGAGCCCGGAACGTGTTTCCCAGGGACCTTTGAGCCCCAAGAACTTTCCAAGGTGCGAGTTCCCGCGGGAGGGGACAGGGTCTGGCACAGACCCTCTGGGTCCTCCCTCCCTCATCCCTCTCTGCCGCTGGCATGCCCCAGGGGCTGGGGGCGTGCTCACAGCCCGTCGTCGCGGGACATAGGACAGCCCCGTAACCCGTTCCCGTCCTTGTTACCAGGTGAAGAGACCACCCCAAGGGAGGACAGGCAGGGGACAGGTGAGCCCCGGGTCCCTGCCGAGGATGAAGTCACTGCTCCACTGGCTCTTGGCACCTTGGCCCCCAGGACAGGGTTTGGCTCCTGGCCCAGCAGAGGGGTCACCCAGTTCTCAGGGGACCACAAGGCAGGGTTGGGGGCACTGGCCAGGGAGGTACACGACCGATAAGCTGAGGAACTCCCACTCGAGGGCCTGTGTGGGTGGGAGACGCAAGAAAAGCCGCCGGGGGCCGGGTGGACCCCATGTGGGCTTGGGCACAGTAGATGGGGACACTGGCCTGAGGCTGGAGGCTCAGTGGCCTCTTCCTTCTGTCCAGGCTCAGCACCGGAGCCGGCCCCCAGGGACTGTGCCTATGACCCGCCATGCCGCTGGCTGGAGGCGTCCGACCTGCAGACCATCACGCCCGCCACACTGGGCAACGGCACTCGGCTGCAGCTGGCGGGGGTCCCAGCGGGTGTGCTGTGGCGCCCGGGACAGTGGCCTTTCTATTGCTGCACAGGTTGTGGCAAAGTCTTCTGGGAAGGCTCCCACCTGGGCCGCCTGACAGCACACTTCCACGAGGTCCTGGAGACACCACCGCCCCAGCTCCTGTGAGCCCCCAGCCTGGCTGGCAGCCCCCGCGGGACGGCCTCCGCCCCGGGAAGCCCTGCAATAAAAGTGGTCTTGGATGCACACTCGCCCTGCAGGCTGCTGAGTGCTTCCCTCCGCAGGTGCAGGGGCCACCGACAGGGAGGGGCCGCCTGCCGGCACAGGCCCAGGGCCAGACCAAGGTGACACTGAGGCCACTGGGCTTCTTGAGCTGGGAGTCAGGGGGAACAGGCTGCTGTGTGTTCTTGGTGGCCCACCCATGTGCCAGCCCCACCACTGGCCCTCCAGGCTGGGCAGGACAGGTCCCTCCCCATCCTCCATCAGCTAGGCCTACCCTGGACGCTCCAACCCCAAGGAGTGCCAGTAGTGGGGTGCTGCCAGGGCTCAAGTGGGATCCCCGGAGGATGACGGACAGAGGGGCCCCCTGGGGGCACAGGACTTGGGCCCACTGGGTGCGGAAGGTGGGAGAGGGATAGGGTGGGGCGCCACAGCCCCCCTCCCCGTCCAGGAAGTTGTCCGCATCCTAGCCAGGAGGACGAGGCTTTGCAGGGCGGGGTGACCCTCTGCGTGTCACCTCTCCCCCTCATGACCAGGCGGGACCCCCCGCGGAGGGCAGCAGCAACCACAGCCGTCATGGGTGCTGCAGCTGCTCAGACACTCAGCACTCACGGGGCTGGCGGGCAGCTCCTGCCCTGTGCCTGGGGAGGAAGGAGGCTCAGCCGGTCACACGGCCTGTCCCTGACTCCCTGGAGGTCAAACGGCGCGGGGCGTCATGCGGGGGGCCCCGAGGGAAGGGCCCTGGGGGTAGGGACACCAGACAGGAGTAGGGGCTTGGGATGGGGTGCCAAGTGTCTCAGGGTGGGGGCCAGCATGCTCCCGCGCCTCCTCCGAGCTCGCCTCAGGAATGCCCCCGCCTCGCACTCACATCCCTTTCCTGCACTTCCTGCCTGGAGCGGAAACCAGCTCAGATTTGGCAGAGGAGCGGGGGTGGCAGAAGCTTCAGGCAGCCTTCAGCCCCCGACACCTGCAGGCCCCAGGTGCTCTGGGGCCTCCCTGAGGGACCCTGGCCATCTCAGGGCTGCCAGGTGTCCCCCGTCAGAGCAGCAGGGGGTGGGGGACAGCCGGGGCTGGGGCTCCAGCCTGACGAGTTCTGGGGTGGGGGCTCCACGCCCTTTCCGTTTCCCTCACTGAGCTCACGTTTGCCAGGCAGCCTCCTCCAGCCCCGCCCCCGCTAGGCCAGGCCCTGCTGGGTGCCGCTCAAGGACAGGGGAGCGAGGCTTGGGGTGGGGGGTGCCGGGTCAGAGCTGGCACTCCCCTCATGATCACTGCCTGGTCCTGCTGGGTGCCCTCAGGGCTGAAGTGGGTCAGGAGGAGCGTCCAGGTGAGCAGGGCAGCGGGACCGAGTGGGGCTGCAGGGCCACCCTCCGGAGAGGGGCCCACGTCCTGTTCTGGTGGGGCAGGGCAGTGACTGCCCGCTCTCACCCTCACCAGGACCAAGAGGAAGCGGCCCAGGGGGCCAGCCCCCTCCATCCAGCTGCATCCTGGAGGCCCCGCTCTGGCCCTAGGCAGACGGGACCGCCGAGGAGAGGCCGGGAATCCAGCTGCAGGAGACGGCAGCCTCCCCTTGCTCTCCGGTTCAAGCCGGCCTGCTGGGCGTCAGGTCCAGGGGCTCCGACCGGGTCCTTCTCAGACCCCAGAGCAGGGTCGTGCTCGCCCAGCCTCAGGAGCAGGCTCAGCTGGCAGCGGCCGGCTGACGGTGGGCTCTGGCCCGGGTGCCGGCCTCCCCAGCGGCCTGGCCGAGGAGCCACCCGCCTGGCCTGTGTGGTGATTGTCTGGGGCAGTTCCTGCCCGGGCGTCCTTCCTCCACGGCCTGGCCGGCTGTGTTTGTTATTTGATCTCTACCCTCTCAAGGCCTTCTGCCGCCAGGTGTCTGGGCTGCTGGGAAGAAACACTCTCCTCTTTCCCACGCTCCCCGACACATTTTAATGAATTAGTTGGAGGCCCCGCCCCCACTGCCTGCCACTCACCCTCCCCTCTGTGCCCAGTGCCTTGAAGGTGGCCGAGGGCCTCAGCCCAGGTCTAGCTAGCTGCTCTCTCTCCGCTGTCCTCCCCTGCTGCCCTGGCCACCTTGCCCGGCCAGGGTCCCAGGGAAGGACAGGAAAGGGAGGTCCTTTCAAATCCCCCTGCGCCGGGGTGCACAGGACGGTGGGCAGGGCACCTACAGGCCCTGTGGCCCAGGTGGCATGGAGGAGGCCTGAGTCCAACCTGGCAGTCAGAGCTTTGTTCTGTTTGCCCAGACCCAGGTCAGACCGGCTCCTGGAGGGCAGAAGGCCAGGCCTGTTCGCGGGGGGACTGCGACGCGGATTACCACAGCCCACACAGGGGCTCCAGGTGGCCCCTCCCGCCCACCAGCCCATTTGGAACAAATGTCCTCTTTTGGGACGTGGTCACTTCAGCAAACATTTATGAAGTGCTCGATGGGCCGGTGCCCCCCTGCCCTCTCCCTCCGTCCTTGGCTGAGCCTCCGTTTCCCATACCCGTCGACCCCATGGGTGTGGGGCTGAGTGGCTCATAACACAAGTTCTCTCCCCTGCTGGCCACTGGTGCTCGGCCGGGGCACCCGCCAGGCCGCCGACTCCACAGCCCGTGGTGGGGCTGAGTTCCCACATGGAGCTCACAGGGCCCCTTTGTCTGCCACCCGCCGCAGGGCGTCAAAGGGACTTTTCTCCCAGGCTCTTCGCACTGGGGCCCCGGGGCCCACAGATGCCCTTCCCCTGGCCCGGAGGAGTCCACCTGGCTGGGCCTGCTGGTGACCCTCCCACCTTCCCAGAGGCAGGAGCTGACTGAGGGCTCCAGGTGGCCACGCCCCTTGTCCCCTGGGCTGGCACAGTGGCCGGGGACAGAGCCACCCATGTCCTGGGAGCACTCCCGTCCGTGCCCAGCCCCCCCCCCCCATTGTGGGATGATGTCTGGCCAAGGCCGATGCACAGGGAGGAGTGGGCAGTGGGTGGCCAATGTCTGGCAGGCCAGGACCTGGCCCAGCAGGTCTGAGCTCAGCGCAGCGCTTCCCCAAGGCTGCAGCCACCTGATATGCTGCCTTCCTGGGCCCCAGGCCTCTCTTTTCTAAACGGGTCACAGCGAGGTCCGGCCTCCGGGAGCTCCTGTCCTCCTCCCTTCCTGTCCCCCTGTCTGGGTGAGGTTGAGAGGCTCTTCACAGGCCAACAGCAGTAGGTTCCAGGTCCTTGATCAGGCAGGTTCTGGGGTCATGGCCCCCTCCCCACAGCGATCCTGGGCTGAGCAAACAGGCTTTCCCATGTGGGACTGTGGGTGGACTGTGTGGGAGCCACTGGGAGGGGCCTGGAGACAGCTGCTCCACGAACCACGCCCACCAAGGCCCTGGGTCCCAAAGAGGGCCCTCAGGAGGCCGAGGCGCTCCGTGCCATCAGGGCCCCTGTACCTGCTGAGGCTATGCATCCCCTGCCCTGCCTGGGGCTTCGGGCCCTGGCCCCTGCCTCCCTGCCAGGACCTCGATCTGTGGCTGGACAAGGTCCCCTTCTAAGCCTCAACGTTCCCACCTTTAGGGTGGGGACAACCCTGAGCCACCAGCTCGAGAGCTCCTGGGGGCTGGCGGGCAGGTCTGAGCAGACTATGCTAGACCAGGCCTGGGAAGACCCAGGCTGAGCCCCTCCTGAGACTTGGCTCCCAGGCCTGGCATCAGATGGCCTGGCCACCAGAAAACCAGGGCACCCCAGGAGCAGTGTGGCTCTGTCCGAGTCCGCAGGGTCAGATCTGGGGGCTGCCGAAATGGACAGAGACGGCTGGCAGGCACGGTTAGCCTTGCCTGGTTTCTCCTGCGGGTTTGGCTGTAACCCCTCCCAGAGCACCGAGCAGGGCGGGGTCACACCCACGTGGGTACTGGGCATGGGGGGCTGCAGGCAGACACCCAGAGGGGCCCCACCTCACACCCTGGGTGGACCCGGGCCTGGCAGGGTGGTCTCCCCAGGCCGAGGGCCCGTCTTTCCGGCTGCTTGGGCTTTCCCGCCCAGCTTCCGAAGGAATGCAAGTCTTGGCGTGTTGCGCCCTCCCCGGGCCTCGGGCTCTGCAGCAGCAGCAGCGGCATCTAAGAAGTCTTTTCTCCTCCCTCTCCAGTAACCACAGATGAGCTATAAACTGTAGAATCCTAATGAGGGCCTGCCTCCCAATATTCACGTGGTCAGTGAAACAGGGTTTTCACAGCCTGCAACAGTCCCTCGGGGGGGAGCTTCCTCTCAAGTCAGCCCTCGGCTGTACCTAGGGCCGCTCACCTGGCCAGGCTTGCAGCTCCTGCCCTCATGCTGATGGGGGCAGGGGGGCACGGTGGAGGGTTTCAGGGCACCCTGAAGACGTCCCCAGCCTTCTGCTTCCTTGGCTATTAGGAAGACGAACCCGCTGGCCTCAGGGCTGGGGCTGTGGGGGACTCGGTGCAGAGACTGAACGCCACACGGGTGAAAACCGGCGAAGGCCAGGGCCAGGGCTCCTCTAAACACAGGACGGGAGTCTGACCCTCGGCCACGCGCGAGGGCAGCTTCCTTGGGGTGCAGCCAGGGTCCAGGCTGGGTCTGGCTTACTGCCTCTGTGTACCCGTGGTCTGGGGCCACACAGGGGACCCTTCCGGGAGTAGGAGGCAGCCCCTCCGCTCAAGAAGCGCGCAGCGAGTCCTGTCTCTCCTCCTCCGTTCCCGAGGCTGAGACGCCAGCAAAGCCCCCACCCAGGACCGGCAGCCTTCGGCGCCACGAGGTCGCCCTTGAGCCTGGGGCAGGGAGCTTGGAATTCCCCAGGTGGCCCGAGGGAGGGTGGGCAGGACGACGCTGAGGGGCCAGAATATCGGGGGGGTACCCGCGGACAGGGGAGGCGGAGCGAGCGGGACCCCTCGCGGCCACCTGGCCGCCTCCGCCCCCGCAAGGTCGGCTAAAGCACCTCCTGCCGCGAAGCACGCCGCCGCCC
>NW_004444253.1:805552-828648 GCF_000243295.1 Trichechus manatus latirostris
CCCGGCCCCGGTCCCCGGCCCGGGAGCGGCGGCAGCATGAGCCAGGCCGAGCTGTCCACCTGCTCGGCGCCGCAGACGCAGCGCATCTTCCAGGAGGCCGTGCGCAAGGGCAACACGCAGGAGCTGCAGTCGCTGCTGCAGAACATGACGAACTGCGAGTTCAACGTGAACTCGTTCGGGCCCGAGGGCCAGACAGCGCTGCACCAGTCGGTCATCGACGGCAACCTGGAGCTCGTGAAGCTGCTGGTCAAGTTCGGCGCCGACATCCGCCTGGCCAACCGCGACGGCTGGAGCGCGCTGCACATCGCCGCGTTCGGCGGCCACCAGGACATCGTGCTCTATCTCATCACCAAGGCCAAGTACGCGGCCAGTGGCCGGTGATGCCCGGCCCGGCCCCTGCGCCCCGGAGCCCACGCCCGGCGCCCGTGTCGTCTCTGCTGTACCTTCCCGCCAACTACCTCGGTGTGCGCAGGGTCGCCGGCCCAGCCAGAAGCCCCGTGCCCGCCACGACGAATTCGGCGCGCGCGTCCGTGGCCGCGGCGCCTGCTCCTCCCGGATCCGGCACCTCCGCCGGCTGAGCGCCCCCCGGGGCCTCCCGGGCCGCGGCGCCGGGCGGAGCGAGCTTCACTGCCCCGCCGCCTCGCGGGTGGGGGCGGAGCGGAGGCTCCAGCCCCTTTGAAATTTGAGTCTCGCACCAGCAAGTTCGGAATCCCGAGATACCGGATCCTCGGCTCGAAATGTTTTCTTCCGAAGGTGAAAGACGGACGGCGGGGGAAAGCCGGACTCGGGGCGCCCCCGCCCGGAGGACGCGCCCGCCGCCCGCGCAGGGGTCCTGGGCTAGGAGGAGCCGGGCTGCGCTGGGTGGTTCTCAACTATTTATCATGTATGTGTCTATCTGTGGGTGAAGTTCGTGCGCCTGGTGTTTTTGTTTGGAAAATATTGTGCGTGGTCGATGTGGTTTGTGGGGGAAATATGCTTTTTTTTTTCCTAGTCTTAAAACTAAAAACTTGAGTCTGCCAGTTCTTCGTTGCACTGAAAATACCGCCCCGCCTAATGGGTCCCGGGTGCACTTCCCCCTCCCCCATCCTTTCTCTCCCCCCATCCCTCTCTGCCCTCTCACAACCCCCACACCCCCTCTTCCCCCTTCCTCCGACTCCCCCTTCTCTCCCCCTCCCCTCTCCTCTCGCGCCCCCCTCTCACCCCGCCTCCTTTCTCGCTCCCTCTCTGGAATAATTTCGTGTGAGTTTTGGAAGCACCAGGCCCAGCGCCCCCCACCCGGCGTCCCTCCTGTGAACGGCCACCATTCCCAAACCTACTGGTTTCACCGGGTTTCCGCGAGAGTCTCGGAGCTCGTCGGTACTCGCGGGGGGCGGGGGCGGGGGGACGGGAGGCGGGGATGATCCCTTTTCTAGTGAGTTCTATTCTACGTGACAGTCGGTTGCACACTTTTTTAAAAAGTAAATGGATTTGCCACAATTAAATGTCATAACATTTATGACAGAATATAAAATATTAACATATTTTAAGCCAAGTTCTAGATGTATGTTGTGAATCTTGGTTATAAACCCAATTTTAAAGGGCGTTGTATCCACCGTTGTGAAGGCAACAGCGTGTACCCATATTTATATTTTTATAAAATGCCTGTAAGACCGTGAAGCTCTCGTGCGAATTGCTGAGCGCGTTTAAGGACCGGCAGCCCCTCCAGCCTCTGGCAGCTTCCAGGACCCGATTCGAATCTGAAAACCCTGCGTGGGGGAGGGGCCTCCGGGAGGCGGGCTGCGCGGAGGCCTGGGGGCGAGGAGGTGTCTGCGCGTCACTGTCTGTCCCGAAAGGCGCCCTTCCTGGTCGCCGCGGTTCCAATTTTCTATGCAACCCCACACCCCTCGTTGTTTTGATCCCGGGAAATAAAAGGGAGGCTGAACGATTCAAATTTAAATGAGGTTTCCCCTTCCCAGCAGTGCTGCTGACCCTTCATGCCGAAATGGGGAGCTGAGAGGACACAGGTGGATGGGGCCTTTGTGCAGGGCTGGTCACACGGCTGCATCTGCGGCGTCTGTTCCGCCCTGTGTGGGGAGCGGAGACGACCACGTCGTGAGACCCTGGCGGTGAAACTGAGGCACAGATCGCTCCGCAGGGAGCTTTTCTGTATATTTTTTCTAGATGCAAATACTTTTTTAATTATGTTAATTAATGTTGAGACTTTTTAGGCTTGTCTCCAAGCCGTGTTTGTCTTGTCTGGTCACGGCTAACTGGATAAAAGTCGACAGCATGTCCCGAGAGTGTACGACAGAAACCTGTAGCCCAGCGTGAAAAATTTTAAATAAATTTTTCATTGATTTTTTTTATATGAAAAACAAAGTTTGTTGGTTCTTCTTGGTCAGGGAGGAGGGTGGACCGTTCACTGGTGACTTCTACAATGCTCCACACAATATGGATCAAGTTGGGGGTAGCCTGGGGCCTGCTCCCATCTCGTGTCACCTGGGAGCCCCGCCTGCACCCTTGCAGGAGTGTGACGCCCAGGCTGGCCCAGTCCCACCCACGGGGACCCAGAGAGGTCACCCCCAGGAGCGTCTCGGCCCCTTTTCTCTGACTGCTGGCCAGGGCACCAGGGAAGGGGGCAGGCCTGTTTCTGCGGAGGCTCTCCTGCTTGCCACCCGGCAGGCTGAGATGCCTTGGGTCCTGGAAGGAGGCCAGGCCCCTCCTGTCTCCCTGGGCTGCTGCACAGGAGTATCTTTCAAACTCGGGGCACCACGCCGTTGATCACCCCTGACAAGGAGAAGGTTCCTCCTGCAGCTCCCGCCCCAGAGGCATGTGCGGACGGCAGAGCACTGAGCGGGCAGAGTGGGCCGTGCGGGGCTGAGCCTTGCCTTAGGACAGAGGTGGGGCAGGGGGTCCGTTTTCGGACCATACAAGGGGAGCCGTGACTCTGGCCCATTCCTGAGAAGCCTGCCAGGACCAGGGGACCAGCATAGGGGTGCAGGGGAGAATGCCCTGACCTTGGGGCTGGGGGAACCCCACCCCTAGCAACAGCCTGCAAAGAGGAGGGGCAAACCAAGGTTACTTGGAAGTTACAAAGCAGTGACTGTTTCCTTGTAATGCTGTGACTCTCTTCACCTCTCACAGTGGCCAGAGGATGTCACCCTCCCTGTCCCAGTGTCACATGCTGCAGCTGGCCATCCAAACACTCTGCCCTCCAGAACTGGAAAGCTCTCACCACAGGCACTTCAGCCACTTACTGCTCTGCAGCCCCCACTCTGTCCCCCCAGGTTTGGCGGGTGCACTTTCACTGGGTTAAACAGGCAGTAACTGTCCCCAGAGCTGGTCTCCAAGACAGGCTGCTTGGTCCTCAGACCCCCCAAAAAGTCCAGGGTTCTTGCGTCCCCAGGAGAAGAGAGTGGGGTATTTGATAGGAAACAGTGCATGGGAGGCGGTTGTCCATGTGCCCCTCCCCGAGGCTGGGGGGTGGGGGGCACTGGGACGAGTTGCTACAGGAGCTGGGAAATGACAGACGATCTCCAGAATGAGCTCAGAAAGGGCCATTGGGTGAGACAGACAGTGCTGCCCTCTGCCCCCCACAGTGCGCTGACCTGATGGGTTGCTGCAGCTGCTGAAATATCAAGGTCGTGTTTATTCTTGGGATCAGCCTGTGGGTGAATGGGGCCCCTGTCCCGAGGCCCCACTGTCCATTCTGGAAGTGCCACCTCCATGGAGAGATGCTGGGCAGCCGAGGTGGCCCCGGGTTGCCTCCGGCACATGGTCACCACTGGACTTCAGGTCTGGGGGACTGCTTGCGTTTGATTGAGGAAGGCTTTGTGCTGCTGGCTGACGGAACAGTCCTCCCTCTCGGCCTGGGAGAGAGGAAGGCAGCCCAGCTCACGCCCAGGACTGGGTAGAGGCGGGGGCCCAGGCTGCAGCCCATGTTGGGGGTTGGCTGGCTGCCCCCCAGGTGCTGTTCTGTGCCCCCCTCTTCCCGGCTGAGGGCAAGGGACCCCAGGGTGTGACCAGAGACACGCTGGCCTCCCCGAAGCCTCTCTTCTAGGGCAGGCCCCGCTCAGTGACTAGCCTTCTTACGGTCGTGTGAGGCCTATGCTGCAGAGACCAGGCCTGGGCTGCACGGAGGTCTCCAGCACACGGGCCGCACCGCGTCACCTCAGTCTGCAGGACTGAGCACAGCCTGATCTTGTTCTTGGAAGGAGCCTGGAGCAGCATGGCCTGAGAATGAACAGCAGGTCGCGTGTCCAGTGCGGCCCAAACTGTGGCCCCCCGGCAGCAGAGTGGGCACGCCCCACCCTGAGTAGAGGGCTGAGGGCAGGAGGGAGGCCCCGCTCCTCCAGCCCCGGGGGACGAGGCGTGGCCGGGCAGCCTCTGTAGCCCGTTTTCTCACTGGGAACCGCCCGCCTCCCTCAGGAGCGGCAGCCTCCCCGGGTCTTTCCTCTGTGCTCAGCAGACAGGAATTGGGCGCCAACAGTGACGTGGTATCAGGAGGCGTTGACCAACGGCGTTGCTGGGGAGTCCCACCACCCCTCCTAACACAGGCCTTCTGGGAGGGAAGCGTCTTTGCTGGTCTTTGGAAGCCTCTGTGGTGAGAAAGAAGGAGCAGCCGGCCCGGCCACACCCCACAGTCCCGACCCTGCCCCAAACCTCTGAGCCTCACCTCCATGGGTCTTTCTGCCCTGACCACCCCTAACAGCAGGTGGGGCGCAGGGGGCAGAGCCAGGCTTCTGGAGGCCAGTTGAGGGTCTCATCCAGGGTGCACTGATGGGACCCAGAGCAGAGGGGTGGCAGGCAGGGCTGGGTAGATGCCTTGGAGAGAAAGGACAGACAGAAGTGGCCAGGGCAGGGCTCATCCCATAGCCTGCCCCCACCCCACTCCAGCTGCTCCAGGGAGGGCTCTGGCCCTGGTCCATTGGCTTGGACACCCAGAGAGACCGGAAGTGCAGGAAGATGTCAGTCAGAGACAGTGCTGAGCAGCAGCCGGCAGGGCTGGGGCTGGCCAGAGGAGGGAGGCAGGGTTTGGGGCAGGGAAACGGGTGGGGAGGAGCAGGAGAGGGAGGGTCTGTCCCCCAGAGGCCTTCCAGGAGGTAGGGGCGAGCGCGGGGGAGCATTACTGCCTCCTGCCGCCACGTGCAGCCTGGAGTAGAAGACACGGTCCACCTGGGCCCTGAAGGACCAGAAAGGACCGCTGGTGAACAAAGGCAGCGGTTGGAATGTGAGGACACAGGCACGGAGAGGGTGTCGGCCCCCAGCGCAGTCCCCGCTCAGGCTTTGGGGCTCTCCCGGCTGCCGCCCTCCCCACCTTCCCGTGCACTCGGCCTCCATCCACGGGGATCCAGCCCAGCCCGCCCCGTCCCGGTTGGGCTCATTCTTCTGCTTGGCTGTCCGTCTGACCGTCCCTCTGCGTCCGTCTGTCAGTCTTTCTTCTCTTGCCCCTCCAAAGCCGCGGCCCCCATTCATTCCCGGGGCCTCTGCCCTTTCCTTCGCGCGGGTCCCCGCTCGGCGAGCAGCTGCTATGCTAATGAGGGCGAAGGGAGGCAAGGGCGGCGGGGCGGGGGCAGCCGAGGAGACGGGGTGGGGGGCGGAGGGGTGGAGGAGGGGTCGGGCAGGGAGAGGCGAGGAGGCTGGGGGACCTGGCGGGGGGAGGCAGCCGAGGAGGCTATGGAGGGGCGGTCAGGGATAGGGGTCCGCTTGGTTGGGGGGCTGGGCGCTCACCAAGGGCCCGGACGCGCCCGAAGGGGCTGGGTAGGGGCGGGGCCCTCGCACCCGGAAAGCGCACCCGGCCGTGAGGGCGCCGGAGCGACAGAGGGGCCACCCGCCCCTCCCCCGCGCACCCTTCGCCGTCCGGCGTGTGAGGAGTAGACACCAGCTGTCACTCCCGTTCGGGGGTCACGGCCCGGGACGCGCAGCGCAGCTCGTTTCGGAGGTCCACCCCCGCCCCACCGGCCGCTGGGGCGCGTGGACTGGACGGGTCTCAGCAGACGGGCGATGGTCGCGCAGCCGGGTCCGCGGATACCCCCGCCCCTGCTCGGCCGTCGCCTGAGTGCATCTTTTCCGAGGAGCCAGGGGCTGGGGGAGGGGGGGCCTCTCCCCGACCCCCTCCGCTCCCACCGCGCCCCGTCGGTCCCTGCTGGGGACCCAGACGTGCCTGGACTCAGGGAATCGCTCAGGTAGGGGGCTGTGGGGTGGCAGGTCCCTGGGCGAGCTGCACCGCGCGTTCCGCCGCGAATCTGCTCTCCTTTCAACCTCTGAGCCCGACCCCGGGCCCCGCGCCCCTAGCTGGCTGAAGACCCGGAGGCGGGCGCGGCAGAGGAGCGCTCGGAGGCCGGGGCTGTGCTGCCGCCCCGTGGCCGCAGCCGGCACTGCGCCTGCATGTCCCTCGCGGTGCCGGCTCTCAGTTGGGCAGGACCTGGGCCCGCAGGCGTCCGCCCCGGGGGGTCTGTGGATGCCCGCCGATCGGTTGAGCCCCCCGCTGCGCTGGAACCTACCCCTCCTATCTGGTGTGCTGGGGACACCCAAGGAGCCGGGACGGGCTAGGGGGCGCAGTGGGGCGGGAGCGAGTGAAGTGAGCAGGGGCCCTTCTGGCCACGCAGTAGCCTCCGTGAGGGCTGGGGCATGAGGGGGCAGGTTGAAGGGACGGGAAGAGGGTACAGATGGGGGTGGCCAGGTGCGGCGAGAGTCGCTCAGGACCAGGAGGCAGGCTCTGAGAGAGCCGGAGTGCAGCCGGGAGCTACCCCAGCCTCCTTGCAGTGTGTGAGCGCAGAGCCAGCGCGTAAGATCCCGGAGGAAAAGCTCAGAAAGGACGGGGGTAACCCAGGCTCTGCCTGGCCGAACTTGAGTGGCCACCAGAGCAGGAGCCCAGCGGGCTCTGGACGGTCCTTGCTGAAGTGGCCCGAGTTGGAACACAGCCAGGGGGTGGGGGTGGGGGGCACACATGGACCAGGACATCAGGGGCTGGTTCTGCAGGATTTCTGCGTGGTCAGGGGTGGCCCTAACCCTGGGTGCAGGCAGCAGGGAGGACCCCAGGAATACTGTCACTACATCCTCAGCCCCATGTCAAAGGAAGAGGCAAGTGGGTTAGCGTCTGGCTGCTCTGGCTTCTGCAGTGCCCAGAAGGAGATGCCATCTTTGGGATCCAAACTGGGGCCTGGGGAAGCCTTCACCGTCCTCATCAAGTGATCGGTGACGATGTGCTGTTCTCTGGTTTGGTTGAAAAGGGAAAGGAGGGCTTTCCAGGACTCCCAGGGCCAACAAGAGTGGAGGGTCAGCAAGACCCAAGTGTCCATCAAAGCCTTGTGGACATGGCCACCATGTCGCACATGTCAGATGGGCAGGACACAGAGCACATCCCTCAGGGTCCTCAGGGCTGCACATAGGGTGCTACCACATCCCGCCATGGAGCCAGGAGCCTCAGTGACTCCTCAGAGGAGGGGATTGGGGGGGGCAAGGCTCCCACGGTCCAGACGGAAGCTGGCACCAGGGTTACCAGCTTCCCTCCCACCCTGCCCCTTTCTGATGGAGCAGCTGTGCCTTCAAACCCTGCTCCTTGCTGCGTCTGCCTGCTCAGACGGGGGCCTGGCCTGGTTTGCAGTGGGTACGCGGTGTCCCAATGGAGAAGACCCACCTCTGCAGGTCTGTGGGCCTCCTTCTTTGTACCCAGTGCCATCTGGTGACCCCATGGGTAAGGACCCCCAGGGGAACCAAGCCCAAAACATCCCATAAATTTTCCAAAGAGATATGAGAACGTTCAAAACAGCAGTGGCTTAAACAAGATGAAGATGTACTTCTCACTCCAAGAGAAGCTCAGGTAGGACTTCCAGAGCTGATATGTGGTTTTAGGGACCCAAGCTTGCTGTGTAGATCTTTCATTCACATAGCTCAAGATGGCTTCTCAGATCCAGCCATTAAGTCTATCTTCCAGCCAGCAGAAAGGAGGAGGCAGGGAGAGCAACGACATGTCTGCTCACATCCCTTTGGCTAGAACTTAGCCACATGACTCACCCAGCTGCAAGGGAGGCTGGGAAATGTAGTCTTTACTCTGTGTCATGCTCAGGGTTCTGTTTAGAGGAAGAAGAACTGCCAGATTTGGGGGATGGTGGGGATCACCACTCAGGCCTGTTCTGACAGAGTCGAGCTGAAATTCCTAAGCCATGCAAAATGCCAGCTGTGTTTTATGCTTTGCCTTGTTCTGTTTTGCTAAGAATAAACTCAACGCTCTAGGTTTAAACATTTGTGCCCAAGAACCTTCTAATTCAACAAGTCCAACAAGAATCCAGACCGGACTCCTCAGTGTCTGAGGCACCAGCCTTGTGCTGTCTGGACTGACTTGCCCAACATGAATGATTGTACTTGCCTGGAAGGAGGGACGTTAGAAGCAGGGCCTGGCACTTTGTGGCAAATGGGGAGCACACACAGGTTATGTAGAGATAAGTCTGACTAGCAACGTTTGGTTACTCTCCACCCCACACCCCGCCCCGACCCCAGACCTCCACTTCCAAGTTATAGGATTCCAACCAAACTAAACCCCTTGCCATCGAGTCGATTCTGACTCATGGCCACTCCATGGGTGTGGGAACAGAACTGCCCCATAGGGTTTTCTTGGCTGTAATTTTTATGGAAGCAGATTTCCAGGCCTTCCATGGCACCGCTGGATGGATTTGAACAGCCACTCTTTGGGTTAGCAGTCGAGTACAGACCGTTCACACCACATGGGGACCTTTTAGTTATAGGCTAGGCATCGTGTGACTGACTGGATGAGCAGCGAATGTCCCCAGGGTGGGTGGCCATCACATGCTCTGCCAAGGACAGTTGCATTCCAGGGAATTAAATGGATAGTTGTTAGGGAGGAGCTCAGGAAGTGCTGCAGGCTGCTGCTTGTACAGTGGGGGGAGAAGGTCTGGAGACGCGACTTGGCCCTTGGCCCCTTGTCAGGTGTCCCTGTGCCTGGTTCTCCTGAGGTTGCCATGATGCACCTGTCTTGAGCCTCCCTCTCTCTTCTCTCTCTGAGGAAAGTAATAAGTAACCAACACTTTGAAGTTCAAGGTTATCGTGCCAATAAAGTATCCTGCAGTGCCATAGATCGCTTTTGTGTGGACTTTCTAGCCATGGTCTTGTAACTCCCACCCAAGTGATTGGCCAGGACTGTGTGATAGGGTAATTGTGCCCCACCAAGGGGATTGGTCAGCTTTGTCATCCCGCTGGGCTTGAAATGAACCACCCTAGACGTGGGAAAAGAGAAGATTCCATCACCACCAAGGAAGAACAGCCAGGAGCCAGCACGTCCTTTGGACCCAGGATCCCTGCACTGAGAAGCTCCTGGAAGCAGGAGACCGAGAGAGAGAGAGAGAGAGAGAGCAAGCTGTAACCCTGAAGATAGAAAGAAGCAGTGGTAAGAGAGACCAGGCAGCAGGCGATGGGCTTCCCGGCTTACAGAGGGAGAAAGCTGAGTGCCTTTGGGCAGAGACCGAGGGCCAGGGAGAGGCGTGCCTGCTAGCACGGCTGGGAAGAGGCTGTCCTGATGGAAGAACTATATCCTTGAGTGTTCCTGAACCTGAATTATAACCTGTTACTTCCCTAATAAACCCCCTAATCGTGAGCATGGTCTGTGAATTCTGTGTGGCCATTGCAATGAATTATCGAACCCAGTAGAAGTGCTGTGGGAGGGACGGTTGGTGTTAGAGTTGGTAAAGATGGTGGAGAGAGGAGGTATGTCTGACCTCCACCTACAGGAATCAGCCTTGGGCTGTTGATCTTGAGTCTCCGTCCCCCTTGTGAAGTTAGCGGAGGTCAGACACTGCCTCCACGCCATTTTTACATATCCCTTCTCAAGTTTTCTGATAATGTCTCTCTGTGGGTTGTTATTTTTCAGTTGTGATAAACTATATATATAATTTTAACATTTTTAGGTATACAATTCAGCAGCACTAATTACATACACAATGTTGTTCAGCCTTCACCCCTGTCTACTTCCAAAAGTTTTCATCACCCCAAACAAAAACTCAGCACCCCGTCAGCAATAACTCCCTTTTCTCCCTTCCCTCCAGCCCTGGTAACGTCTAATCTACTTTCTGTCTCTGCGAACTTGCGTATTCAGGATATCTCATATAAGTTGGATCATACAATATTTGTCCTTTTGTGTCTGATGTATTTCACTTATCATAATGTTTTCAAGGTTCACTCATATCATGGCATGTACCAGCAGTTTATTCCTTTTTAGGGCTGAATAATACTCCATTGTACGTATAGGCCACATTTTGTTGATCCGTCATCTGCTGATAGACACTTGGGTGGTTTCCACGTTTTGGCTACTGTGAATATTGCTGCAACAAACATTGGTGTACAAGTATCTGTTTGCATTCCTATTTCAATTCCTTTAGGTATTCTTTTCTATATACTGTCAATTAAAATGAAAATTTTAAAATACCATTACTATAGCATCACAAACCATAAAATACTTAGGAATAAATTTAATGAAATGTGTGTAAGATCTCTCCAATGAAAACAACAAAACAGTGCTAAGATAAATTAAATATCTAAATTAAAGGAGAGATATGTTGTGCTCATATATCTCTGGAAGACTCAATATTGTTAAGACATCAGCTCCCCCAACTTGACCTATCGATTCCATGCAACCACAATCAAAATCCCAGCAGAATTTTTTGTGAAAATTGATAAGATGATTTTAAAAATTCATTTGGAAAGGCAAATGCCCAAAAATAGATGAAATATTGAAGATAAAGAACAAAGTTGGAGATCTTACCTTACCCAACTTCAAGACTTACTAAAAACTACAGCAATCGAGCCATTAAAGTTTGTTTTGGCAGCAATAGAAGCTAATGAAAGTACCCTGATAACAAAGCCAGACAAAAACATCACAAGGAAAGAAAACTACAGACCAATATCCCTCATGAATATAGATTCAAACGTTCTCAACAAAATACTAGCAAACCAAATCCAGCAACATTTAGAAGGATTATTCCCTTGACCAAATGGTATTTATCCCCGGAATGCAAGGTTGGTTTAATAGCTGAAGATCAATTGATGTAATACACCATATTAATAACATAAAGGACAAAAGGCTAATCTCATCCAAATAAAAGCATCTGACAAAACCTAACATCTGTTCATGATAAAAACTCTCAACACACAAGGAATAGAAGGGAGTATTGTCAACCTAATAAAGAGCGTCTACAAAAAAAAAAAAACTACAGCTAACATCATACTTCATGGTGAAGGGTTCAACACTCCCCCTTAAGACAGGGAATGCCACTTCCTTTCAACATTTTACTGGAGGTTCTGGCCAGTACCATCAGGCAAGAAAAGAAATAAAAGGCATACATATTGGAAAGAAAGAGTAAAACTCTCTTTATTTGCAAAAACATGATTCTGCATGTAGAAAATCTTAGAAATCCAAACAAAAGCTATAGGTCTAATAAACGAGTTCAGCCAAGTCACAGGACACAAGAGCAACATAACAAATTCGATGTTATTTCTATATACCAGCAATGAACAATCTGAAAATAAAATTAAGAAAACAACTCCATTTATGATGGAGTAAATTTAACAAGAGATGTGCAAGATGTGTACATTGAAAAGTGTTTTGTAGCTTATTTATTCCTAGGTATTTTTTATGGCATCACAAATGGAGTTGTTTTCTTAATTCCATTTTCAAATTAGGGATTTCATTGACTCAACAGATCAATTTGGGGAAATTGGCATTTTAACAGTACTGAGGTTTTTAATCCATGGGGACAGGTCATTTATTTAGATCTTCTTTAATTTCCCTCAGCTGAGGTTCATGTTGAGGGCAAAGGGAATATGGAACGGGCAGTTGTAAACGCGGAGCCTGGGTGGCACAAGCGGTTTGGGATCAGCTATTAACCTATGGGTTGGTTGTTCAAACCCACCCAGCAGCTCTGTGGAAGAAAGGCCTAGCAAAGCGCTTCCATAAAGATTCCAGCCAAGAAAATCCTATGGAACAGTTCTACTCTGTAACACATGGGGTGGTCATGAGTTGGGGACCGAGTCAACGGCACAACCACAGCAAGAAGTGGTAAATGTCAGCTATGGTCATGTGACCAGTTTCAGAAACAAAGATTGTAATCATTATTGTATATGTTTTATTGTTGTGTTGTGAATATTTTTGTATATATATTAACCAAAGTTTTATTTTCTTCTTTCTATTATTCCTTTACCATCTAACATAAGATGTATTAATAATAGTTAACTTCTTTATAGGATAGTATTTAAGCTAGAGGATATCAAAGGAGGGGAATGACCACCACCCAATGACATGGAATCCTCGTCTGGGGAAAGGGTCAACATGTTTTCAGTTGTGTCATGTTAGGTGGAGGTTTAACTTAGTTATTGTCTTTATTATATTAGGTAAGGTGTGGTTTCAGGAGCTGTGTATGGGTGCCAAGTTGGCAAGGGATAGACTGTGATGGTCAGTTCACGTGCCAACTTGAGTAGGTTACTGTCTTAGGCTGGGTTCTCTAGAGAAGCAAAACCAGTGATGCATATAAATATCTATATAAAGAGATTTATATCAAGGAAATAGCTCCGTAGGTCAGGCTGGAGGCTTCTTCTGATTCACATAGCCACAGGGGCTGTTGAACCCAAGATCGGCAGGTCAGATGGCAGGGCTCTTGAGTGAGAGAGATTATCCTAGATAATCTGGGTGGCCTGATTCAATCAGCTGAGGCCTCAAGAGCAGAACTGAGCTTCCCTAAAGAAGAAGAAATCCCACCTATGGGTTGCAGTTTCAGCTCCTGCTCAGGAATTCCAACCTGCCCTGACATCTTGCCCTATGGCTTTTGGACTTAGCTAGCCATCCCCTACAATCTCATCAGTCAATTCCTTGCAATAAATCTCTTAATATATATTTATTATTGCTTCTATTTCTCCAGTTGGACCCTAGCTAATACAAGTACAGGCTTGGATGCGGGGGGGGGGGCGGGGCAGTCTTTTCAGTATATGATGGAAAAGATTTCCACATGGAAAAAGATTGATGTAGACTCTTACCTCACCTTATACACGAAAATTAACTCAAATGGTTAACTAGTTAATTTCAGAGCCAAAGCTATGAAATCTTTTAAAACAGAGGAGATAATCTTTATGACCTTGGATTAGGCAAACAGGTCCTAGATACGATATCAAAGGCGTGATCCATGAAAGAAAAAATTGATAAATTTGACTTCATAAAAATGAAAAACTTTTGCACTTTGAATGACACCTTTAAGAAAATGGACAGACAAGCTGAAGACTGGGAGAAAATATTTTCAAATCATATATCGATAAAAGACTTGTCTCCAGAATATATAGAGAACTCTTACAGCTCAATAATAAGAAAACAAACAACCCAATTAAGAAAATTAGTAAAAGATTTGAATAGACATTCACCAAAGAAGACATACAAATGACTAATAAGCACCCGACAAAAATGCTGAAGGTCATTAGCCATCAGGGAAATGCAAATCCAAAACACAATTAAAACCACACACTAGGACGGCCATAATCAAAAAGACTGCCGGTAACAGGTGTTGGTAAGGTTGTGGAGAAACTAGAACCGTTGTACATTGCTGGTGGGAATGTAAAATGGTGCAGCCACTTTGGAAAGCAGTTTGGCAGTTTCTAAAAACTTAAACAGAACTTTTTCATATAACCCAGCAATTCCGCTCCTTGGTATTTATTCAAGAAAAATGAAAAACGTATGTCCACACAATTAATTTTTGGGCACATGTTCCTAGCACCATTATTCGTAACAGCCAAGAAGTGGAAACAATCCAAATGTTCATTAACTGGTGAATGAAAAACAAAAGGTCTTGTATCCCCTCAGTGGAGAACCGCTCAGCAATAGGACGGCATGAAGCACTGACACACCCCACAGCACCAGGGGCCTCAGGCCCATGACGCTAAGGGGAAAAAGCAGAACACAAAAACTGCAAAATACTCCATTTATATAAAAAAAGTTTTTAAAGGAAAATCTAGAGACAGAAAGCAGCTAACTGGTTGTCTGAGCAGACCTGGAAACAGGAATTCATGGGAACGTTCAGGGCACGTCGGGTCTTTCCAGGGTGACGAAAATATTCTAAACCTGGATTGTAGCCAACTCTGTACATTTACTAAAAATCACTACATCGTCCAGTTAAAATCAGTAAATTCTGTGGTACGTAAATTATTAGGTAACTAAAGCTCTATTACATAAATAAGGTGATTTAAAAAAAAATAATGTAATTAATAAGAAAGTTAAAAAAAAATTACAAAACCAACTAAGCAGGAGTGTTCAGGGTTGCAGAGTTAAGTTGTGAAGTATGAAGACAACAAGCTCCTGACTGTCTTGACAGAAGGACAGTCATTGCCTTGGAGGCCGGGAGGGGGAAACCTGTGACTGGGGGGGTGACACAAGGGGGCCGCTGGAATAGTGACAGTGTTCTGTTTTTGTACTTGGATGGTGAGTGCAGGGTGGTTGCTCTGTGATAAAGATTTGAACATGTCTTTTGGTATTATGCACCTTTCTCAATGTGTGCTACATTTTACAAAGTAACCCTTCACAATAGCAACAAAAAATAATGTGGTTTCTAGAATAAATCCAACAAAAAATGAAGAAGACCTTCATGTTGAAAATTACAAAACTTTATGGAAAGACATTTTTAAAAGGCCTTAATAAACGAACAGCAGCGTAAAGACATCAATATTCCCCTGACTGATCTGTAGAGTCAATGCAGTGCCAATCAAATCCTAAAAGGTTTTTCAAAGAACTTGACAAAAACAGATTCTAAGAAAAAAGGCCCAAGGATAGCCAAGAAGAATAAGGTGGAACTCCCATCAGGTATCATGACTCATATTTATAAAGTTGTAGCAATTAAGACATCGTGGTGTTGGCCCAGAGAAAACAAACCGACCAGTGGAACACAGTAGAGAGCCCAGAGACAGACCCACATGCACGTATGGGAATCTGGTTTACAGCAGAATGAGCTCACCGACTTGGGCTTTTGGTGAGAAGAGAAGGAGCTTCGAGGGAGAAAGACCTGGGGATCTGCTCCCGGAAAGATTGCAGCCTAGAAAACCCTCTGGTGCAGTTCTACTCCATCACATAGGGTCATTGTGAGTTGAAATTGATTCAGGGGCTCACAACAACAACAGAACTTGAGTGGGCATCTGTTGGCTGAGTGGGTGAGTGATTGGGCCATGCTTGGCTGGGCAGGTGACACCCAAAGAGGCTGCTCTGTGGGCAGCCGAGGGGGGAGGAATGATCCTAGGTGCACCCTCCCTGGGGAGTGGTGAGGACCCCCCGCTTCATCCATGCATGGGCTGGCAAGCACCCCTTCCACTCAACAACGTTCTCTCTGGATCTCACCCACAAGCCTTGAAGTATCACCACAAACCTCAGGGACGTCAGAGTGGACAGTCCATCAGTGCCGTGTCCTTTGTCAGGTATTCGGCCCCTCTCTCGCCCAGCACTTCAGAGCTGGGGCTGAAACGCAGCCCTCCGATTCCCAGACCTGCCCCTGCCTCAGCCCCCAGAGACAAAGGTTTCCAGATGTCCCCTGGGCCCAGCCCCCTACCCCTCCCACACAAACCCTCACTCTGCCCATCAGAGCCCGAGGGAGCCCACAGCGCAGGCCTCAGAGGGGCAGGACGTGACCCCCACACCCCTTTCCTTCCTGGGCCCAGGATCTGTGCGCTGGGCTCGACAGGTGAGCGGTTCCGTCTGCCCAGATACTCCAGACTCCCGGGACCGCGAATGCTCCTGCTACTCAGACAGAGCTCGGCCCAGGTCCACGGACCAATGCGAGGTCAGGAATGCGGGCGCGGTCCACGCGAACGTTGCAGGAGCCCGCCAGAGGGACACGGCTCCGGGGATCGCCAAGTCTTCAGACACGGGGAATGGGTGCGTACACAGCCTCCCGCCGCGTAAACACGCGCGCTCACACCCACGAGGGGCGTCCCCCACTTGCTCCTGAACGGTGCCTTCCGCCTGGGTTGTCCGCTCCACCGCTAGTGCCCTCCGCCCGCCACCCGCGCGAAGACTTCCCCTGTCTCCCATGCGATGTCACCCTCCCTCGAGCCTACATTTTGGGGTTTGTTATCGTTGACATTACTGTCATCTGTGCGCCGCTAGACCGCGAGCTCCGCCGGACCGCCTAGGGCCGGGACGGTGGCGGGGAGGGGGCGGTGGGGGAGGCCTGGCCCTCTGGACCTGGGAGCGGGTCCTGCACCTCGGAAGGACAGGGCGGGGCAGGGCGTTTCCGCGGAGCCTCTGGGGCCGGAGCGGCCTCGGAGAGGCGGGGACCGGTTGCGCACCCGGCTTCTGCTACTCAGTGCGCCGCTGCGGGAGGAGGTGGAGACCGCTCGAACGCGGCGCCCCCGCCCCGGAACCCCGCACAAAGTGCACCCCCAGCAAGTCCCTCTAAAGCTTGGGTGGGCGCGGGGAGCCTCGCGGTCTGCGGGAGGCTTCCCAGAGGCGGAGTGCGCACTGAACCTCTGAGAAGTTTGCAGAGCTGCGTTCCTCGTGAACAGGCGCGGGGAGGGCAGAACTCGGGGCACAAAAGGATAAAAGGGCAGCAAGGTGGGGGAGCCACTGCGGGGACGAGAGGGCGTTCACCGGCGAAGACTGCCAGGAACATACACCCACCCACGCAAACAAGGGGCCCGGGTGTGCAGGGGCCTGGATTCTTCCTACCCGGAGAGTTGCCCCTGTCTCCATGGTCACACGGCCGGCCTGGATGTCCAATCAGTGGCCGGCACTGCGTAGGGGGAAGAGGCTGCGTGAGGACGCCAGCCCCTCCCTCCCCAGACAGAGCCGGGCACTGCCAGCCTCTGCCCCTGGAAATGCAACCCCCTGCCAGGGCGCGGGGGCGGCTGTGGAGGGCTAGGCTGGCAGAAGGGCTGTCCAAACAGCTCCATTGCAGCCTCTCCTGCGCTGTGGGGCAGGACCCCGAGAGCTGTTGTCACTGTGGACTACCGCCCCACACCAGGTGGCCTCTCCAGAGGCACAGCCCTCCCCCCACCCAGCACCAGGAGGAACCCTGGCCAGGGCTCTGCATGTCTGCAGCTCCCGTCCAGGGGCCTCCCTGCAGGGGCAGCTTTCCTTGATCAGGGCCAGGCTGGGATGGTGGCCAGGGCAGGGGGATGGAGAGTCCCACTTGGGCCCGCCTGTGACCATGCTCAACCTGATCGGTCCCTCCTTCCTGATGTCAGAGGCTCCACCGGAGCACTCCAGTTGCCTCTGAGGACTGTCTTCATGAAATCTAGACCATCCCTGAGCTGCTGCGTCTTTGCCCCTACCTCCCAGCAGGTGTGTGGGGGCTTGTGTGTGTGTGTGTGTGTGTGTGTGTGTCTGTAGTGTGTGTGTGTGTAGTGTGCGGTGTTGGTGGCCACAAGTACCCCACAGAGGTGGGTTCAAATTCCAGCTCTGCAGGGGATGAGCTGAGTGACCTGGAGCCACTCACCCTCTCTGAGATCATCCTCTTCAACACAGGCCAACTGCCCACTTCCTGGGGTGGTGTAAGAACTCACCATATCCTCCTGGAACACGCCCTCACACAGTTGTCACTAAGGGATGGTGACCAAGTTAAGGACCGGATGGAGGGCCATTCCCCAACTGGAAGTGGGGAGATCAGACTAGGGCCCGTTGTCCCACCACCCCACCAATCACCCTAGCTCCAATGATATTCCAGGGGTGCATCCACAAACAGGTTTATTAGAGGCCTCAGTGGCCTGGGGTGAGTCTCTCCTGCTGCCACCACCATGCCAAATGTCCTGCAGTGCCCACTAGGGTCCCCGTGTCCAGCTGCACCAACGCTACAAGAGGTTCACCTTGGCCACCACCTGCTTGCAGCCGGTGACGGAGTACTCACGGCCGACGACGCGGTAGTAGCTGAGCTGCGCAGCCAGGCGCTCCGCGCGGGCCTGCTCAGGAAAAAAGCCCTCCCCGGCCATCTCGTCCCGGAAGCAGTTGACCACGTCCGACTTGTCCAGCAGCAGGAAGGGCACGATGGCCGCAGCCTTCCACAGAGGGTGCTCGCGGGCCAAAAGCACCCGCATGCTGGCGTGCAGCTCCTCTTCCGCCCGGGCTCCCCGGACGCTGTCGGGACCACCGTCGGGGCGCCGGGGCAGCGCGCGGGTGGCGTTCTGTAGCACAAAGCGCGTGATCTCGCCGCCGCCTGTGCTGCTGAGGAGCACGTAGATGGCGCTGTGGAACTGGTGTGAGCGCTGCGGCTGTAGGAAGCCGTGCACCTCGTCCAGCAGAGCCGTCGGCATGGCCTCCACCTCGTCCAGGACGAGGAGCGGTGTCTTCTCCTCGGCCTCGGCCCGCGCTACCACGTCGGCTACGAGCCTCGCCAGCTCCTCGCGGCAGGCCTGCGCGGCGCGCGGCTCAGGACAGTGGTGGCGCGCATGGTACTGCAGCACGAGCGCGCCATCGTCGAGCACGGCGCGGAAGTGACGCGCTAGCAGGCGGCCCACGTGGCTCTTGCCCACCCCACTGGGCCCGTGTAGCGCCAGGAGCAGTGGGCGGCTGTGCACGTGCGTGGCCAGGTAGTCCCGCAGCAGCGCCACAATGCGCCCCACGGCGGCCGGCTGCCCAAACACGGCGCGCTGCAGAGCCTTCTCCAGCCCGTCGAGGTCGTAGCGCTGCGCATTGTCGTCCAGGTTCTCGATGGCGTTGAGCACCTGGAAGCCCACAATGGCCACGAGCAGCAGCAGGCAGCGCTGCGCGCGGCTCCGGCGCTCGGCGCGCGGCAAGTACTTGCGCGAGCTCTCGGGGTACAGCACCACGCGGCTACGCCTGCGCCTCTTGCGCGGTGCCCGGGAGGTCAGCTCCGCGGCGTCGTCGAAGGTGAAGAAGCGTGGCTGGTCGGTTCCTGCACGCGGCGCCGCGGGCCCTTCATCAGGCCCAGCTCCAGCCAGCCCCGCGCTGGGCAGCAGCAGGCGCCGCTTGCGCAGGAGGCACACGCGGCGGCGCAGGCGGAGCACGGCGCGCACCGGCGCGATCACGCACGGGCCAGGCGCGCGGGGGACCGCGGGCTCCGGGCTGATCGGGCGGCTGTCCATGGCTCGGGGGCGGCGCTCTGCATGCAGGTCGCGTCCCTGCAACGGGTATATGAGAAAGACTTCCGGCCTCCCGCCGCGGCGCCCAGAGCCCACTGGGACCCTTCCCCCGAGTGGTCTTCCACCCTGAGGAGGTCGCGGGGAGCGGCCCGGGCAGGCACGCAGTCAGGGGCTGGTCCCGGCCCCGCTGCGCCGGAGGCTCGCCCGATGACCAGGAAGCGGCTCCCTCGCGGGGCCCCATGCAAATCCCTTGGCCCTCCGATAAACAGCGGCCGCCTGGAGGAAGTGGCTGGAGGGGGTGGGAGGCGGCCGCAGCTTATCGGCCGCCTCCCCGGCTTCCTGGAGGAGGAGTCGGCGTCCGACCTGGCGCCGATTCGGGGTGATGAAGGGTCACGCCTGGACCCGCCCCCACCCGCAGCTCTGACTGCTAGGCGCCACGGGCCCTCTGCGTCTCAAAAAGGGGCAACGGGGAGCAGAGGCCCGAGCACCCCCTATTCGAGAACACTAGGGGTGGGGGTCTGGCTGGAGCTTCTACTTCTGAGAGTGGGCCCCAGCCCTGCCCCTTCTCCCAGGCCTCCTTACCCAGACTGGAGCCCTCTCACCATCCCTTCAGTGGACACCCAGGCGGGGCTGCGGCGGGGAGACCCCGAGAGGCGGGTGGGGGTGGGGTGCAAAGATGACCGACAGACGAAAGGACGGGGTGGGGCGGGGGGAGGAGGGGTAGAGCCGTTGACCCACGGAGAGCCGCCTGGGCAGACGGCTCGGGGAGGCCCCGGCGGGATGCCGCCGGAGGCTGGCGCAGAGGCCCCACGGAGGCAGTGGGCGGGACAGGCCTGAGCACGGAGCTCCCAACACCCCCATACCTGCAGCTGCTTCGGGCTCCTGGCCCCCGGCCCCGCCTGCTGCGGCTCCACACTTAGCAAGCGGAAATGCTGACCTCCCTGGGGCGAAAGGCCGGCGGGGCGGGGGCCTGGAGTGCCGCGGACACCTGCGGGTCCCTGGGGAGCTTCGGAGCCACAGAGAAAGCTTTGGGAGGTTTCCGCTTCTATGAAAAGGAAGTGAGTCAGGGGTGCGGCGGGCGGGACTTAGGCTGGATGAGGCGTGGAGGGGGAGGTCTGGCTGGCTCCTGAGGTCCCCTGGCGGGCTGTGTCCGGGGTCGGCTCACCTCCTCCACCCTTGACTCTGGAAGCCCAGCCCCTTGGCAGATCCAAGCCAGGCGATAACTGCCTTGACCCCCTCCAAGGGATGAGCACCCCTCTATGTCCACACCCAGGCCCCCAGCCCTTCAATCTGTCCTTCCACCCACTCCTCCTCCCCCAGAACACCTCCACTTGACATCCCCTCCCCAGAGCTGCCCAGAGGCCTGTAACCAAGAGGGGAGGAGGGGAAGGCCTCTGCCCAGGTGGGCGCACACCCTCCCTATCACCTCTCCTCCCCCCTTCCCTACCTTCCGCTAGCCTAGGATCCCCTCAGACAGTCCTAGACCTTGAAAAGGCCACAAGTGGCTCACGCCCCCCGTTGGGGTTGGGGAGGAAATTTAGGAAGAACTTGGGGCCCAGAGTTGGGAACCTCGGGCTCTGGCACCCCCACCCCCCCACCGCTGGAGTGACAGTTCCCAGCTCCCTCTCCTTCCCCTGGAGCCAAGGGACCTGGTCTCCCCAGCCCCGGGCCCACGGGGACGCTCTCCTTGGCCAAGTCTCAGCGGAGGCCCAGGGCTTGTTCACAGGTGACCTGGCTGACCTGGTTGTCCACCAACTCCATCTGTATCTGTGGGCTCCGGGAACACCACCACAGACGTGTCCTGCCCGGAACCCTGCGCGCCCCAGCTGGCGGCCATTGTTCGCTCTGCTCTTCAGGCTGTTCTTCCACCTCCTGCCCCGACAGGTAGAGGTCAGTTATGTACTTGGAGGGGTCAGGAAAGCGGGGGTCAGGAGGGTCCATTCTCTACAGATTGTGGATCCAGGCCTCCCTGAGATGACTGTCCCTGGATAAGGCCCCTGGGAAGTCCTGTCTGTCCACCTGTCTGTCCAGTCCCCTCCAGCAGGACCACCTGACCCCTTCTGCCACCTCCCTCCAGCACCTTCCATCTCCAGAGGTGAAGGGGGCCCAGAAGCCCACCTCTCCTACCCCCAACCTTTCTCCGCTCCTCTGGCTGCTTCTCCATCCTGATGGGCTAGTCACCACTCAGTCATGGGGACAAACTACACCGGTGATGCCTCACCCTGTACCCCCGGGGGGTGACACTGCCCCCCTCGCCCCCGGAAACCAGGCACTGCCGGCAGGGCACCAGGTGGGACCTGGCAGCAGGACGTGCCCCTCCCCCACCCCTGGGAAGGGGTTGGGGGAGCCGGGCTGGGGTATGACCAGGCCAACTCAGCTCCAGATGTGCTCGTCAACCAGGGCTCAACCTTTGCCCTCCAGAGCCTTGGTCTCCACATTTGTGCACGGCCCGCAGGTGGCTGCACCCCACCCACATGGCCTCAGTGGGCACCGGAGCCCCTGGGCTGCTTGCTGTGCAGCCTGGGGGGGTCCTGCCAGCTGTAGCACGGGAGCTCGGTGCCGTCGCCAGACTCTAGCTGCCCGCGTCAAAACCAAAGGGCATGGGGCCGTCAAGGCTGAACTGGGCTCTGTGCGCCACCTCCAGCCCCACAGCGGGCCAGTAAGGCACAAAGTCATCTCACCAAAACGCTGTTTATTGACAGTGAGTCTCTTCTCACCCGTACAGTACATGGTGTGGCCGGATGCACAGCAGGACCATGACCCCACCCCACAAACTGGGGGCCAGGTGTGGGGACCTGGCTCTCCTGGGGCTGCTGGTGAGGGACCCTGAGCACACGGACTGGGTCTCAGGGCCTGACGCAGCCTCTGCCACGGCATCGTGGCGGGGTCAGCCCTATTTCCAGAGATTCCAGGTGGTGACAAGTGGCACAGAGCAGCCCCAAGACCAACTCCGCAGATACCAAAACGTAACCAGGCCCCACCCCCTCCCCTTACCCACCCAGGGGGTTCCACAAACACTGAGATGGGTCAGCAGGTCCCTAATGTCCCCCCCATATGGAAAACAGGTGTCTAACCCGAGGTCTGTCTTTGCTGCGGCAATAAAAACCCACAAGGCAGGCCAACAGCACACTTTTCACGGCTGTAAGAAGCCCCAGGGCGGCTGGGAAGCCGACACGGAGCTGCTCACAGCTGCAAGGGCAGGAGTGTCCCGCGGACGCAGCCCAAACCCCCAGAACCCAGCAGCCCGGCACGGAGGGGTGAGCCTTGTGTGGATGGTGGACAGGAGACCCTCAGCCGCCAGCTGAGCTTCTTGTCCCGCGGAGGCCACGTCCACCCCAGTGCTGGGTGCAGCAACGGTGCCTTCAAGGGCTGAAGGGCGTGTCTGGTGGGCCTCACTGCACAGCCGGGGCGGGCACAGGGGGCAGGGGCAGCTCCAGGGCGGGCGTGTCGGCCGCCGGGGCTGGGCTGGGCTTCCGGTGGTCCAGCTGTTCCAGCTTCTGGCCGAGTTGCGTGTACAGCTCCTTTACAGCCTCCCCGCTCTGTAGGTAAACACACAGGGTCACGAGGTGCTGCGCCCACACACGCCGGTCACCTGGGGTCAGCACGCAGGCAGCGCCGGGGCACCCACCTGGCCTGTGGGCTCCAGGGCGCGCTGCAGCGCCTGCAGCCTGGCCGGGCTCACCCGGTGGTGCAGGTGGATCAGGAGCCGCAGCACGTGTCGGTGCACATTCTCCTTCCTGGGGGGCGGGGCGCAGGCTGGGCCAGGGGTGCGGGCTCCTCCCACCCACGTCCCAGGCTCTCAGCCGCCACCCCTGCCCACTCCCTCCGCTGTGCCGAGCGCCCGGTGGGAACAGAACGCATGGTCAGGGCGGGGGACAGGGTTCAGGCCCATGTCCCGCTGACCTGCACCACTGCCCACCTCACCCAGGAGCCGTGCCGCCCCGCCCCTTGACGGGGCCGTGAGAAGGAGCCCCGCGCCGCCCCGCCCCTTGACGGGGCCGTGAGAAGGAGCCCCGCGCCGCCTCGCACCTTGACGGGGCTCACGGCCC
>NW_004444253.1:828748-848564 GCF_000243295.1 Trichechus manatus latirostris
CCTTGACGGGGCCGTGAAAAGGGCCCCGCGCCGCCTCGCACCTTGACGGGGCGTGAGAAGGAACCCCGCGCCGCCCCGCACCATGACGGGGCCGTGAGAAGGAGCCCCGCGCCGCCCCGCACCATGACGGGGCCGTGAGAAGGAGCCCCGCGCCGCCCCGCCACTTGACGGGGCCGTGAGAAGGAGCCCCGCGCCGCCCCGCCCCTTGACGGGGCATGAGAAGGAGCCCCGCGCCGCCCCGCACCATGACGGGGCCGTGAGAAGGAGCCCCGCGCCGCCCCGCACCTTGACGGGGCCGTGAGAAGGAGCCCCGCGCCGCCCCGCCCCTTGACGGGGCGTGAGAAGGAGCCCCGCGCCGCCCCGCACCATGACGGGGCCGTGAGAAGGAGCCCCGCGCCGCCCCGCACCTTGACGGGGCCGTGAGAAGGAGCCCCGCGCCGCCCCGCCCCTTGACGGGGCGTGAGAAGGAGCCCCGCGCCGCCCCGCACCATGACGGGGCCGTGAGAAGGAGCCCCGCGCCGCCCCGCACCTTGACGGGGCCGTGAGAAGGAGCCCCGCGCCACCCCGCACCTTGACGGGGCCGTGAAAAGAGCCCCGCGCCGCCCCGCCCCTTGACGGGGCCGTGAGAAGGAGCCCCGCGCCGCCCCGCACCTTGATGACGCTGTGAGAAGGAAGCCGTCGAACAGGCTGGTGCAGAAGTCCTCCAGTGCGAACTCGTCCGCCAGCAGCGCCAAGTTCCCGGTGAGCAGGTGCAGGAAGATGTCCCCGAATGCCAGGTCCCCGAAGGTCTCCACTGCAAGGACAGACATGTCAGCGCCCCCTCCCTGCCCGGGACCTCCCGGCTCACAGAGAGGTGGAGGAATCAGCGCCGAGGGGTCGGCCCTGTTCTCAGGAGCTCCAGGCACCCGAGGGTGGGGCTCCAGCGGGGCAGAACACTGGGCTGACCGTGAGGGGGCGCACCAGGTGGAGGGTAAGTGGGGCAGCGGGGGTAGGGGGCCACACAGGAGAGGGGCCTGGGACTCCACAGAGTGCAGCCACAGCACAGGGTCAGGGCAGAGGGGTGAGCGGGGTCAGGGGGAGAGGAACAAGGGCTGGTCACACATGGCCTTGCCCAGTGGCCACTAAACTGACCCCAGAAGAAAGAAACCCTAAACAGACCACTAACTAGAAGAGAAACACAGAAAACGTCTACAGCACAGTGCAGAGTGAGTTCCACCACACCAGGACCTGGACTGTTCTAGAGCAACGAGAACAAAGGAGGAAGCCCACCTGACACCGACCAGGACAGAGAGACGGCAAGGTCACGGTCTGCGCACGCAGCCGCCAGAAGGCAGCGCTGCACGCGCGTGGCTGTCACTGTCACAAATGGGAAGCTGCTCAGGGCTCCGACGCTGTGGCCACCCCTCCCCCCGCCCGCGGCCACCCACCGAGGGATGCCAGGATGTGGCCACCCCGCACCCCGCGAACGATGGTCCACATAAGGCCCGCTGCTGAACGGGGGCATCCCAATGTCAGGTCGGCAGAGTGCCCAGCGCGTCGTAGGTCAAGCAGGACAAGCGTGGCCCCCGGGCTCCTTCCAGCCTTCCCTCTAACTGCCGCGTCCAGACGCTCAGGGACAGTGAGCGCACTCACTGCAGAAGGAAGCCACTAGCAAGTCCCAGCCAGGGACAAAAGCCCTGATTTCCTCAACAAAGTGAAACAGAAAACTCTGCCGATCATCAGAGGCCTGAGAGGCAAAGCCCACACGCGCGAGTGGGATGAAGGGCCCCTGTCGGCTCCCGATCTGAGCAAACCACCTGCACAGTTCGCCCAGCTCGAGAAGCATGACCACCACCTGGGAAGTTGGCGTTCGGGAACCGCAGGTCACGCCGCTGAGATGTGACGGCGAGCCCATGGTTTCATTTTTCAAGCATCCTTATTTTGTGGCAATGCCTGTGCTAAATTCTCCGCAGCTGACAGGTTACGCACCCAGGACTCGCTAGGAGGCAGCCACGTGTCGCGGTGGACGATCGGGAGGGACCCGGGGGGTTCATCAATGTCCACAGTAAAAAGTCAAAAAATAAAGCAAAGAGGATGGTGAGCAGGGCCTATGGGAACTCGGCACTTCTTGCTCAGTTTTTCCGTGTCTCTAAAGCTGCTCTGAAAACTAAAGCCGTAAATTCAAACCGCCAGCCTGGGAAGGTGGAAACCGGGGGAGCGTGCTAACGACAGCAGACGAGAACCACCAGAGGACTGTCAGCCCCACGGCCACTCTCAGCACAGGTCGACAGAACACGAGGTCTGCACCCAGCAGCCACCCATCAGGAACAAGTCTGGGGCCTGCCACCCCGGTTTCCAGGCAACCAATGAGATGAGAGGAAGAAACAAAAATACCAAAAGGAGCAGAAAGGAGGCGGCCTCCTGGACTCTCAGAAACCAAATGAATAACGGAACAGCCCTGTGGTCAGTAGGCTACCGGCGCAGATGGCAGCGTCCTCATCCCCGCTGTGCTGCCTGACATGGCCAAAGGGACCTGCAGGTGTGATCAGAAGGACCCTGAGACAGGAGACCCCCCACCCCTGGACCACCCGGGGGCCGCATGTGCTCATAAGGGTCCCTGTAAGGGAGGCGGGAGGGTCATGGGAAGGAGCCGTGAGGACGGAAGAAGTCTGAAGATGGAGGAGGGGGCTGTGACCAAGGAACACAGCGGCCTCTAGAAGGTGGAAAAGGCAAGAAACGGACCCTCTCTGGAGCCCCAGGAGGAGCCTGCCCACAGACACCTGGATTTAGCTCAGTGGGGCTGACGTGGGGCTCTGGCCCCAGGACTGCAGGAGAGCGTGAGTGTGGTTTTAAGCCACTGAGTTGGTGGTGATGTGCTCCTGCTGCAAAGAAAACTCATCCAAAGCTAGGAGGGTTCCGTTAGCTTGCGGCTGGACATACATGAACACCCACAGATCAACAGATAGCTTTCCTCACACCGAAAAGTCGAACACATAGCACATACGACATCACCAAAAACACCAACGGTCTAGAAATACAATCACAAGACACGTGCAAGATCCTACGACGAGACCCCGAGGAACTTGCATCCCCGAGGGCTGAGCCTAGGGCGCCGCAGCCTGTGAGTCCCCCCGCCACCTCGACTGGAAGCATCGCTGGGCGAAAGAGCTGGTCCGCAGACGGGGTGTGCCCAGGGCACGTGGGGAGGGAAAGCTGAAGACCCTCCCTCATGCCGTACTAAAACCCTTGGCGAGGACGAGGAACGGAGACACCAGCAGGCCCGGTAGTTGAGGCCGCGGATGCGGCGGCCGCTCTGGGGCAGGGGTGGTCCTGGCCGGGCCGTGGGGCGCTCACCCAGGCCGCTCCGGGGCAGGGCGGTCCCGGCCGTGGGGCGCTCACCCAGGCCGCTCCGGGGCAGGGCGGTCCCGGCCGTGGGGCGCTCACCCAGGCCGGGCAGCAGGCGCAGCAGTGCGCTCTTGTTCCTCTGCTTGGCGATGTGCAGCACGTAGTAGAGCCCCACCTCGCAGGCCATGCGCTGCTCCTGTAGAAACCTGGGGCGGGGGGCAGGCCGTCAGCACGGGACACTGCAGGAGCCACCCGCTCACAGGCCTGCGACACCTCCACGGGACACCCCTGCAGGACTGGCCAGACACGCTCCTCTGCCACGACCCCAAAGGGGGTGCATCCCACGGGCCTAGACACCCACTGCCGCATTGCCCACCAGGCCCGTACTTGGTAAAGCTTTCTGGCAGCGTGTCTGGGTAGGCGACAGGGGTCTTCTCTTCAGTAGGAAGCTTCTGGTCCACGTTGAAGGTGTGGTCATCCACCACGAAGGACATGAGCGTCGGCAGGAACCTGGTGATGAGCTCCACCTCCTGGGGAGGGGGCGTGAGATGAGCAGGCTGCCCGCTGGCCCTCGCCGAAGCCCCGCCCCCACGCCCCCTCCCACCTTCTGTGCACCTGTATCCCCCAGTGGCCAGCCGCTCGAGAGCCCACCCCAAGTGGGGAGCCTTGTCCAGGGCCGACGCTGCTGTGTATCCACACTCCCAACACCCCATGGGAGCACTGTCCCCAAGGGAAGGGGGGCCTTTGGTATGGAACTCTGGGAGGCTCTCGACCACCTGGGCCTGGCGCTGCCTGGGGAGGAGGGCCAGGGTACAGGGCTGGCCTCAAGCCTCCTACAGAGAAGGCAGGGAAAGAGGAGAGACGGCGCCCCCCAGCGAGTTACCATCTTGGGCTCCTTGAAGACCTGGCTGTCGATCATGTCCCAGGCGCCCTGCCCCAGGGACAGCAGCCTGAGCAGCAGGAGCAGGTCAGGGCTGTCCTGCGTGGGGAGGGACCAGGCTTGGCAGATGCTCCCCAGCTCCGCGCCTGCCTGAGCCCACCCTCCTCCGACCCTAGCGGAACCCAGTGGGGTCCAGCCAGGCTGTCGGTCTCCGTCCCAGGCTCCCCACATGCCCACCCAACACATGGTGAAAGCAGCTCCCCCAGGTGAGGTGTGCACTCACCTGGGCCAGGAGAACCTCCCACAGGGGAGGGGGCACCCTCCCCTGGGCAGGGCAGCGTGGTCCCCACCAGCTGTCCACATACAAGCATCCACCCAGCAGGGCCAGTGTGAGACCCAGCCCAGCGCTACCTGGTGGCCACCTGGTGTCACGGCCGCACTCACCCTGGGCAGCGTCTCCTGGCCCACCAGCTCCTGCAGGTGCCTGATGGTGCTCAGTGAAAGCGTGTTGATGGCGAAGGGGTCGCACAGGATCATGGACAAGTCCCTGGGAGGACAAAGTCCCAGCATGACCTCAGGGAGCCCGGCTGCCCTTCCCCCAGGGGATGGCCTCCCTCCAGACTGAGTAGCCAACCGCATTCTGGATTCTTTCAAAAACAACCTTCAAGGCCCATCACCTGTCTCATCTTAGTCAAAAATCTTTGGAAAAAACAAAGAGCTTGTACATCCATAAAAAGCTGAAAAAACATTAGAGTCACGTTTTGGTTCTGAGAACCTGACCAGATCCCCTCACCCAGAAGTGCCCCCCCAGAGACAACATGACAAAGGAAGAGAAACCAAGACGGGCCTTGTACCTGGCCGCACCAGCAGACGAAGCCACCCCCCTGTAAGCAAGGACACCGGGCCCGAGCCTGCCAACCCCAGGCACAGGAACCACCCACCCTACCAGCCCCAGGGGGCTCTACAAGAGCCCGTCCCAGGCCGTCACACCGCCACACTGGGGGTCCGGGAGTGTGGCGGTGGGCAGCCCCATGCCCTGGCCGGGCCCTCACCCCAGCACTTGCTCTTGCCCCTTCTTCACGCCGTCAAGGAAGCCCTGCAGCTCCCGTGCCCGCTTGCTGTCCACAAACCGCTCCCGGATGCAGGCGTCCAGGCACCAGGTGAACTGCAGGGGGAGCGCGGTCAGCACACAGCCATGCCCCGCAGAGAGGGCCAGACCCTCGGCCAAGGGCCACCAAGAATGGCTACAGGCCGCGGCCCCCCCAGACGGCGCCCCTCACTCAGGCATAACCGACCCCAGGAGGGGTCCTGCCTCGCGCTCAGTGCCACGTCGGGGACGAGGCCCTGCAAGAAACCCCGTTCCTTGAACTCTGGCACCTTGCCAGTGAGCAGCGCTGACGTCTCTAGGAGGGCAGGGATGGCTCAGAGAGACATCTGGGGCAGATGCACCCACTGTAGCAGGAGCAACACGGAGGGGCCGCCGGGGAGGGGGAGCCGGGGAGGGGGAGCCGGGGACGGGGAGCCAGGGCGGCAGCCAGGCCTCAGGCTCGGGCTCGGGCTCAGGTGCAGGTGCCAAGCTGGGGTCCCCAGAGGCGCAGACGCGTGCGGTGGTGAGCCCGAGGTCCCAGCGGGCGGCCTACCTTGTGGCAGGGGTCCACAGTGCAGATGTCGCTGATGTCTAGGTCGTGCAGGGACATGAGCAGCTCGGCCCTCAGCGTGCAGTAGTGCACGTTGCGTGTGCGCAGGAAGAGTGTGCGCAGGAACTGCAGCACCATGTCATACAGCTTCACGTTCTTCCCCACCATCTGCGTCAGCTTCTGCACCACCTGCGCCAGACGGGCCGTCACGCCAGGGCCCGCGCCAGGTCTACAGGACGGCAGAGCGCCGACGCCGCGGACGCTCGGTTACCGGAGAGGGAGGTGGGGCGCCAGGTCTACAGGACGGCACAGCGCCGACGCCGCGGACGCTCGGTTACCAGGGAGGGAGGTGGGGCGCCAGGTCTACAGGACGGCAGAGCGCCGACGCCGCGGACGCTCGGTTACCAGAGAGGGAGGTGGGGAGAAAAAGCTTACCAAGGCTCTAACCCACTAATAAACATAACACGCTGGGATGGGGACAGCGCCCTCCAGCGGGCACTGCCCAATGGGAACGAGCCACTTACGGTGCAAGCATTTGAAACGTGTGGCAACTGAGATGGGCCATGAGTACAAAAGACACGCTTAAGACAAAAAGATGTATCTCGTTATCGGTGTTTATGTGGATTACGTGTTTAACTTATGATATTGTGGACACGCTCAGTTAAATAAAACATATTAAAATGCGTCTCATCTATTTCTTTTAACACAGTTACCAGAAAGTTTTATGTTATTTATGCAACTTGCTTTATCTTTCTACTGAACCTGCCAAAAAAAACCAAACCCACTGCCATCAAGTCAGTTCCAACCCAGAGTGACAACCCAGAGTGACCCTGAAGGACAGAGCAGAACTGCCCCATAGGGTTTCCAAGGAGCTGCCGACCTTTTGGTTAGCAGTGAACGCTTAACCACTGTGCCACCAGGGTTCCTTCTACTGGACAGAGCTGGTCTAAAGTCAGCCAATCGAGAAATCATGATATACAAAGAAATACAGTTACTTCACATTTGAGTTCAGAGGGACGTAAACCTTATTAACAGGTAGAGCCTTAAGACGACTGTTTTCTAAAGCACAAGAAAATGAAAAAAAAATTCACACTGTAAACGGGTTAATTAACGTACTACTTAGAGATGTGACGTTAAGAACCAAAAAGAAGTTGCCTTTTAAAGATGGCAAATGGGGGGGCTGCCACTCTTCATTAAGGCGCTTCCGCAGATCTGAACCTCGCCCACCCCGGTTAACCTTGCTCAGGTGCTTTGTCAAAAAGCGAAACGCCTGCAAACGTGAAACGCAACAGGCGAAAACATGGCATCAAGAGAGACAACGGGCGGAGCCCCCCTCACCAGCGGCAGCCCGCCTTCAAGAATAAGAACCCCTGCGCCCTGCACCCCCACTGCCCAGCCTCACCTGACCCTGGCGTCTCGTCTTCGGTGAGGGGCTGAAGAAGTTGTGCAGGACGGACAGCTCGGTGCTGAAGAGCGCAGCCTCCTTCTCCAGGATGTACTGCTTCAGCAGCGGGGAGACCTCGTCCCCAAAGAGTGCCTGGTTGTCCTGCCAGATCTGCCGCTTCACCTCCACAGCGCAGGCTCGGTACAGCTCTTTGTCGGCCATCACTAGCTTCAGCTTCTTCTCAGGAACCTGCGGGAGGGCCACTGTCAGCCGTGCCTGTGCCCCGGGGTCTGTCTCCACACAAGTCAAGAGGCCACGGACCCTACAGCAGACACCTCTACCAGCCCAGCTCCCTCCAGGGGAAGTCGGCACCTGTGACTGGTCCCCAGGTGGCTCCGAGGTCAAGGCAGGTGCCAAACTAAACCAAACCTGTTGCTGTCAAGTAGATTCTGACTCATGGTGACCCCATGTGTGCCAGAATAGAACTGCTCCATAAGGTTTTCTTGGCTGTAATCTTTATGGAAACAGATTGCCAGGACTTTCTTCTGCAGTGCTGGAGGGTGGGTTCAAACCGCCAACCTTTCAGTTAGCAGCTGAGCACAAACCGCTTGTGCTACCCAGTCTCCTGAGACAGTTTCAGCCATGCTGAATATGAAGGTGCCCTCCACCTCAACTCAAATGCCCAGGCTGCATCTCGGTGAGGCTCTCCAGGTGGAGCAAGCACAGAATGCACCCGGAGCAGCACCCGCCTGGGGCAGGCAGCTTGTCAGACCTCCCTGGAACGAAGCTGACTACTGGGCCAAGCGCACATTCTGAATTTGCGCTGCACTGTGTGGCACTGCTGGCTCTTACCTTGGGCAAGTGTTTCATGACACACATCACCACAGGCTGCAGGGATGGCATTTTCACCAGAGAGAAGCTCTTCTCCAGCAGGTCTTCCAGCTTCTTGTACCTGGAAAGACTTGCACGGTTGACCAAGTCAGAAGAGGCTGCCTGCCTGTCCCCAGACTCATGGCGACTAACACAGCACCAGGCCAGCCTAACAAGCCAAGGGGCGTTCCAAGGTTGAGAAGCAACTGCACAGTCGCCTGCCCACAGGTCTGCGGTGGAGACCCACCTTTCCTCAGCCTTCCCCTCTGAGGCGATGGCGGACACTCTCTCCAGCAGCTTGTCCCGCAGCTCGTCGAACACCGACTGGTGGAACTCCAGCCGAGGCGTCCCATGCAGGTCCAGGAAGGGCAGGGCAGACTGCAAAGACGGCAGGAGCACGCCATTCTCGGTCTGAGGGGAAGAGAGGGGTCGATTTCAGCTGCAGCCAAGTCTGAGCACACGGGAGGCACGTTTAAGGGTGTTCCCAGCAGCTGTAACAGCTGGAAGCCACGCAAACGTCCATCAATTAGACACTAGTGCAGACCAATCTGGTACATCCTAATACGGCTAACGGAGGAAAGAGATGAAAATTTCAACTTCCCCAGCAGGTCAGCTCACCCGCCAGACTCGCCCGGACGCCCGGCCTTCACACCGAGCCCCCAACCCACCGCCGGCGGCCCCGCCCACCTGGAACTGCTCAATGGCCTTGAGCGGCTCGGTGCAGTTGGTCAGCGTCTCCTTCAAGTCCTCGCCGTTGGCCACGCCCAGGTCCTGCAGCCCCGCGAACATGGCCGAGGCCCCGGCCCCCGTGCGGCTCTGCGCCCCATCCCCGGCCCGTTCCCCCAGCGCCGCCGCGGACGCCGCAGGCCCTGCAGACGCCCGCTCCCCCGAGCCTCGGGGCCCGCCCGCGCTCCGCTCCCCTGCGCCCTCCAGCTCGGCCGGCTCCGGTCGCACCACGGCTCCGCACGGGATCCTGCAGCCACCCGCTTGCGCCCCGCAGAGCCTCGGTCCGCCCGCCGGCCGGCCCCCGGGAAACACAGCCGCCACCGCCGCGCAGAGGTTCCTGGGAGCGGCACCCGCACTTCGCGCGAAGATGAGCGACGGCGGAGAAGAGGCGGGCGCCGGGATGACGCATGGGTCCCGTCGACTTGGCCCCGCCCCACCTTGTTCAAGTCCCGCCCCCGAAGGCTAGACCGCGCCCCCACGGCCCCGCCGGGTCACTCCTCTCGCAGGCTCTTCCCTACCGACTCTCCGGGCCCGCCCCCGTCGGCGCGACCCCGCCCCCGCCTTCACGGCCCCGCCCCCACGGCCCCGCAGGGCCCCGCCCCCGCAGGCGCGGCCACCCCCCCCACCCCCCCGAACCCCCCCCCCAACCCCAGCGCCCAGCCGCCGCTCTCCGCATCTGTTGCTAAAAAGCTTCTCGCTCCCCTGTCTCCCCGCCCCGCGGCGCTCGCGGCCTCCGGCCTGGTCCCGCCTGTCCCAGCAGGGACCGAAGAACCCCTCCCCCAAGAAGCGCCGTGGCGGGCGGGGGGAGGGGAGGGCCGAAGGTGCCGGGATGAAGGACTTCCGCGTCCTCCTTTGTCTTTCAGAACGGACCGTTTTAGCCAAGTATATTTATTTTTATCATCGCAAAGAAACCTACCGCTGACCTCACAGCAGGCTTTGACGTGGAGGAAGTGGAGTCCTGCCGCCTGGAAGCTCTCACTTTCACCTGCAGGGGCACGGGTCGGGGGCGCTCACACTCCCGCTAAGACGGGGACGTGCCCACGCCACGGGGGGAGTAGGGGGCAGCAGAGGCCTCGGCACATAGTGGGCGCCGCGAGTCGGGGCCGACCTTGGCGTCGCGGTGAGGTCTAACGCCCGCTAACCTCAGCGTGGCGCACTCCTGGCTGATTCCCAGCGACCTGCGAACGCAGGTCCCGGCCCCTCGGGGCCCCTTGCGGCCCTGGTCGTTGCTCAGCGTGCGAACTCCTCACCACACCGCGCGGCCCTTCCACTCTTCGTCTAGCCCGCACGCCACCCTGCAGACATCCGCCCTTCCTCTTTTCACCGGGCTTTCCGTCTGAGGTTTCCTATACTAGAAATTCCCTTCCTGCAAACTCTTGCTCATTCGTGAAAGCCGGTTCTTCTGTCATCTCCTCTGGGAAGCCCTCCCTCCACAGCCCAGCTAGAGGGGATTGCTCCATCCTTGATGCTGTTCCACTTCTGGTTTGGGGCCCCAGGGGGCACTTGGGGTGCACCTGTGAGCAGGACTTCTGTCCCCCACCCACTGGCTGAACCACTGCTGTGCTTCCTGGGGTACTGGGAAAACTGGTCCCACCCAGAGATGAACACAGGTGCCTGGCGCTCAGGCTCCCTAGGCCGTGGCCTCCTCCCTGCAAAGTGGGTGATGGCGGCTGATGCCATGGGAGCAGCTGTTAACAGGCAGTTTCGTAGGGGTCAAGCTCCCACAGAGGGGACTGTGTGGCTCTGGGGAAGGGACTGGGTCCGGGGCTGGGGGCAGGCACAGGGGGACTCCTGGAGGGATTGCAGCCAGCCACAGAAGCATTGTCAGCTGCAGGTGAGTGGCCAGGGTGGTGGTCTTGGGGACTGACCCCGGGAAGGAGGGCAGGCCAGTGGCTCATGAGGACCAGGCTCTGCTATGGGCCTAGAGCTGAGGGGAGGTGGCAGGCCCTAACAAGGTGCACACACATGTGCCTCCTGCCCGCCAGCCCAGCCAGCCTGAATTGATTGGCCTCGGCTTGGCCTGCAAGGTGCTGGCCCAGAGTTCTCAGGGAACAGGTGACCCATTGGGTTGGGCCTCTGGGCCTGGGGCAGCAGGGCGGACCCAGAAGAACTGGGCCCCTGGGCCCGCCACAACAGCTGGATGGCTGGCCTCGCTTCAGCCCCAGCACTTGGGTCCTTGCTCAGCAAGTAGCCTGGCCCCCGGGGTTGACTGGTGGCCAGACCAGTCCCTGGGTGCCACCCCATGGGACAGTCAAGGGGCAAGCCCTGGCCCAGGGCACCATCCATGACAATGAGGCAGCGCATGGAGGAGTGGACAGCGGGCACACAACAGACGCCAGAGGAAGCGACAGCATCTCTGTGTAACAGGGGGTGGGCCGGGGGGGGCTGTGGGCTGTGGGCTGTAATCTCTCGTCCATGGCCTCAGAAGGGTGGTCTGGGCTTCCCAGAGGGTCAGAAGGCCAGACTAGAAGGCTGAGTTCCAGAGGGCGGCCTGAGAAGGCCCCAGGGGAAGCCAGGGTGCCACTTGATGGCCAGGCCAGCTCTGACTTGTGGCTCTAGAGCGTGCTGAAGGGGCCCGTGTCATGGCGCTTGGGTCTCCGCATGCCTTGGATGACCACTCCAGGCGTCGAGGGAAAGCGCGAGTTGTAGCAGTCCTCCACATAGTAGGTGGCTGGGCCAGGGGTGCTCGCTGTAGAGAGAGGAGGTGGGGAGCCCCACCCTGGCTCCAGCCCCCGGCCCCTGGGCCTTGTCCCTAGCCCCTGCCCCCCACCCATCCCACTCTGGACCAGCTCCCGGCCCCGCCTCCGGGACCCCAGCCCTGTCCCCGGCTCTGCCCCCCACAGCTCCTGCCCCTCCCCAGCCCTGGCTTCCGGGCCTCCTTACAGGTGCTGACCCAAGAGACGAAGGCAGGTGAGCGGCTCATAGAAAAGGTGGGCGACCGCGGGCTCCGCAGGACAGACCCAGGCAGGATGTTGTAGGTGTTGGGGCTGGGCCGCTTCTCGCCCTGGGGGTGCAAAGAAGCCTGTAGAGGGGCCTGGGCCCAAGGGCTTGGTCCCCAGGCCCTGGATGCACAGGCATGGCCCTCAGGGGTCTTGGAGGTTGGGCAGCGGGTGCTGAGTCTGAAGGCAGGCCCAATGGGGGGCTGGTAGTCAGGGGGTGATGGCCACTATGGGAAGGCCAGACACTGCTAAGGCCCCTTCCCGGGACCCCCTCCCCGGGACCTCCTCCCCGGGCATCCTCCCCGGGGCCCCCTCCCCGCCCGCCCTCCCCGATCTGCTTGGGTATCCCCCCTGGACCTCTCTGCCCATCCTCCTATGAGGTATGTTCCCCACCTGTCCCCCATGGGCCCCTTGCCCAGAAGGTACGCTCACCTTTTGCTCTCGGTTGAAGTCAGCTTTCTGCATGAAGGGGTTTTCACTCTGGAGCCATGTGGTCTGCCAAGCCCTGCGGCTGCCGCCCTCTGCACAGGGAGGCAGGGTGGTTGGTGGGAAGGTGGAGCTGGGGTGGACAGTGGGCAGGGTGGGACAGGCAGGGGGGACAGAGGCAGTGTGTGAGGCCAGGCCCCACTCCCAGGCGAGGGGACCCAGGGAGTGGCGTGGGGCGGGCACGAGGGATGGGGTCCCAGGGACACATACCGCGGGCAGGGGGCTTGCGGCCCATGGTGTAGTGGGGATGGGGGGAGGACTCGCGTACAGACGCGTCTGGCACCGGATACTTGGTGGGGCCAGGGACCTCCAGGTCGGTCAGGATAGGGGGGCGCTGCTCCAGCACTGGCCACAGGAAGCAAACTCTGGGCCAGGGTCCTCCCAGCAGGCCCCTCACCCTCCCCACTCCCCGGGAACAGACTGGGGCGCCTCTGACAGACGGGGGGGCCAGGACCCTCACTTACACATCTCCCTCAGGGTGCAGGTACAAATGGGCAGGAGGTCCTGGGGGGTGCCCATGTGCAATCTAAGGCCTGCTGGGAGATCCTGGGCCCCCGGGGGCCATGCCTTGTCCCAGGCCATCCCAGACTCCTGGCCCACCAACAGCACAAAAGCCTTGGGCCTGCAAGGGAGACGGGCAGCCACCGTCCAGCCCTGCCTGCCAGCCACCCGCATCCCAGGCCGCCCCCATCCTAGGCTGCCACCCCATCACAGGCCGCCCCTATCCCAGGCCGCCCCCGTCCTAGGCTGCCATCCCAGCCCAGGCTGCCATCCCAGCCCAGGCCGCCATCCCATCCCAGGCCGCCATCCCGGCCCACCCGTCCGCCATTGGGAGTTACTGGCTGGGTGCTGGCGCCTTCTGCCCCAGCGGGCCATGGGTCCAGTGTTTGCCTCCATTGATGTAAAAGTTTGCCAAGAATTTCACGGTCTTCTGGTCAAAATTCATGGCTGGCTCTCTGGCTCCCTGCCCCTTGGTGCAGCTGCAGGGCTCTGTGACCTCACTGCCGGGTCGCAGGGCTCCTCTGTTGCCAGGGCCTTCCTGGGGAAGGAGCATTGTCCAGCCCTGGAAGGGCCACCAGGCTCTCAGCTGAGCCCTGGGGAGAGGGCAGCCAGTGAGCCTTGCCCCCGACCTGCCCAGCTGTGCCCTCCCCGACCTGCCGGCTGGGCTCCCCTGGGCGTGACTGTGTCCCTCCCATCCAGCCCAGGCCTGCTGGCACCTGGAGGCCCTCTAGACTGGTGGACAGATGGATGGAGACATGTTTGAGGAGACACAAGTTTACCTGGGGCAAGGGGTCCCCAGACTGCTGCGGGCCCTCCGTGGGTCGGGGCGTCTTTGAGAATGTAGTGACAGTGGCTGCAAACGTGGCTGTGCTGTGTCCTTTGTTGACAAAGCCCCCGTCACTGGATGCCGAGGCTGGCTCCAATCGCTCTCAGTAACGTTGCTGTGGTGAGTGGCACTGACGTCTGTCTTTAGCTCAATATCCAACTACTCTCTTAGGACCAAGTCCTCAGAGTGGATGGAATGGGCCAAAGTGTGTAAATTACTTGGTCTGTTCTGCCAAACTGCTTTCCGGAAAGCGTCTACCAAATTACAGGTTACTCTCACGGTGATCCTGCCAGCCACGAGCCAGCATTAGAAACCGCTGTTATCAGCACCGAATCAGCATCCATTTGATGACTAAGGGTCAGTCTTGTGTCTATTTTTTTCTTAAAATATTTATGCACTCTTTTAGCAAGGTATAACTTTTCATATTTTTCGTTTTGTAAAAGCTTTTCATATTGATATTGTATCTTTCACACTTTTTCTCCAAGTTTGTGGTTTGCTGTTTGGTATTGTTTATGATAGCTTTCGACGTGTCCTGGAACCTACTCATTTTTTCTTTTGTGATTCCTTCTTTGTATGGTTAGAAAGTCCTTCCTGTACAAAATACTGGAGTCCCTGGGTAGTGCGAACATTAAGCACTTGGCGCCAACCTTCTGGAGGTTCGAATCCACCCAGAGGTGCCTCGGAAGACAGGCCTGGTGATCTGCTTCTGAAAGGTCACAGCCCTGAAAACTCTGTGGAGCGGTTCTCTGCACACACGGGGTCACTGTGAGTCAGATTCTACTAGACAGCAGCTGGTCGATACAAAAGCCAGGATGTGTTGAGGGTGGAAGCTTGGAAACCCTAGACCTGAATGAGGCTTTCTACCGTAGCCCTTCGGCTGCGACAGACAGCTGGGGGAGGGGACAGCTAGAGCCCATCCACCCCTTCCCCACGGACCTACTTGTTCTATGACCGTAGTCCCTGTTTCTGAGCTCTGAGGCTCAGTGAGATGGGAGCTCCCTCCCAGGCCCACCCACCCTGAGCCCAGGTGCTCTGCTTTGCTCGGGCCTCGGTGTCCCATGGGCAGAAGGGAGCACTCCCAGGGTGACCATGTGGCCTGGCCCAGGTGGTGCCCAACAATGCTGGGCCTCTTCACAATGGTTGCCCAGCAACAGGGACTCCTCCCAGGGGAGGGGACCAGACACAGGAGAAAGGGGCTGGAGCTGGGAAGGGCGGCGTAGAGGCAAAATGACGGAGACCCAGAAACACAACCTCTTCACACCGGAACCTCACTATATCCCTGGGTAAGCGCCAGCATGCCGGCGGGAGGCTGTGGCCAGCTGCCGGGGGCTCCAGAGCTGGGAGAGGTGGGAGGCCTGGGACAGAGAGCCCTCCGGAGAGGGGGCCTCCGGGGGCCCAGGCCTCCCCTGCCCTTGGCCCCGGCCACAGGCTTCATGCCGGGGAACACTGTGTGTGTAAAGAGCAGGAAACGGGCAACCAGCAGCCAGCCGGGTGCTGGACACACACTCCTTGCCATGCCCCGTTTTTTTCAAAGATGAGGTCAGCACCCGGAATACACGGTGTAGGCGGATCGGTGCAAACGCCAGCCACTCACTGGGTGTCTCCCCGCGTGTGAAAACTAAGACAGCCCTTCCCAGTAGTGTGTGCACGTGTGTGCTTGCGTGCACCGAAATACACACACAGATACCCGTGAAAAAGGAAGAAGGCCGGGAAGGAACCAGACCTAACTTTTTTTAGGTTTTGAAATTCATTTGCCTAGAAGTCTGAAAAGTAGTCCATGATTGTTTTTAACCATTGTTTATCACTGTTTCACAGCCGCAACCAGAAACTCTGTCCCCATTAAGCTATAGCTGCCCACTCCTTCCTCCCCGGCCCCTGCTCATCATGAACCTACCTCCTGGCTGTATGCATTTGCCTGTTTTTGTCTATTGTAGATATTGTTGGGAGGGAAGAGGAGAGGCTGGAGGAGGGCTGGGTACAGGGAGCATGGGTACCCACGGGTGGTGGTGGGCCACCGTGTAAGGTGGATGCCACTGCACTCCTCGTCTTACAGGTGAGGGGAGGTCAGGTAACTTGCTGCAGGTCGAGCAGCCGAAAGTGGTGGGCAGGCTGGATCTGTGCCCCCGCCCCACACCCACAGCCCTGCCTCCTCCTCTTCTTCCCTCCGCAGCTATGCCGGCTTCTACCCACAGCTCCGATACCAAGTGGGGAACACCTATGGGCGCACCACGGCCCAGCTGCTCACGGACCCCAGTGTGCAGAAGAGCCCCTGCTCCGTGCTGTCCCCCATGTCCAGGCCCAAGTTCATTGAGGACTTCAGCAAGCCCAAGCCGCCCTTGGTTCCCTGCCGAGACCTGACCCAGCCCTATATCCCACACTACACCGGTGAGCACCGCCCGTAGCCCGTCACCCGCAGCCCGTCGCCCGCCCACGCGGCCCGCCCGCTTTGCTCACCTGCTGCTGCCTGTGCAGGTCTCAAGCCCTACAAGAACCTGGAGATCGTCGGCCAGTTTCCACCCCAGGAGGCGGATGCCCAGGGGCTGCTGGGGGCAGAGAACGTGTCGAGGCAGGTGCCACTGCCTGCAGGCTTCATGCCTTACCCTCCCTACCCACTGTGCCCGCCGGGCAGAAAGGGGGACTCCAGGGACTTGGGACACCCAGGTCTGAGGCTGGCGTTCGGAGAGGAGGGCTGGAGGAGCCCCCAGCCTGTCCATGAGGCCCCGGAGCGGTACCAGGTAACCGGGAGACTTGGCGGGGGGGACTGAGCCTCACCCCCGACCCAGACCCAGGTAGGGTCTCAGGTCACTTGGTCCTCCCCTCCCCAGCTGTACCACTGCCGGAGGAATGAATACCCGCCCCTGCCCCACCAGTCAGAGACACTGGATGTGGGCAGGTATGAGAGGCTGCCTCAGCTGGACCACCCCAACCTGATCCAACGCAAGGCTATCTCAGGTGGGTGCCGCGTGGGAGTGGGGTGGGGCGTTCTCTTGGGGGCCCAGGGGAGGATGAGGGCGGCGAGGAAGGCTGTCATCTCCCTGCCTCAGGCCTCCTGCCTGTTCCAATTCTGGTCCCAGGGAGCAGTCGCCAGCGTTTAGGGAAGAAAAAGAACCACAGCCAGCTTCCTGGACTCATGCAGGGATGGGTCTGCACCCAGGAAGGCGAAGGGTACCTGGGGGTAGACCCTGCATCTTCCCTCCCTGCAGGCTACGCTGGCTTCGTGCCCCGGTTCGCCTGGGTGATGGGGATCAATTACCGCGATGGGGTCACACAGGCTATGGATGAGTTTGACAAGAGCCAGGTATAGCTGGTGTCCCAGCTCAGCCGTGCAGTGCAGCCCCCACATCACAAGCTCCTGAGTGGCAGGGGCCGGGAGGGCTCGGCCACCTTCCCCTGCTTCCTAGGAGAGGCCTGGGGAGGGGGCCCCACCCAGCCTAGGGCCGGCCTGTCACGGAGGCCGCCTTGCCCTTCCTGTTCCCCAGTACGGCCCCCCACCCTGCTCCTTGCCCTTGGGACAAGGTCTGGCTCCCTGCTATAGTAACGTGCTTGTGTTGGGGTAGACAGTAGAGCCCCTGGGCCGTTCAGCATTCCCTGAGAGGGCAGCCTTCTGGGGCAGGCCAGCCCCCCACCCCCATGACTCGTGGGGCTGAGGCTGGGGCGGCAGCGCATCAGCTCCTGCCTCTATCCCCAGTTCTTGTTCAGGAACCCCATCTGTGCCCTGGGCGAGAGGCTGCCCAGAACACACTGGCCCAGCAACAGCATCTACAACAGCCGAGGCCTGATCCCCTTCTACATGGGATTTATACCATGTGAGTACACAGGGGTTGGCGTGTCAGGACACAAGACGTTTGCCACAGGCTCTCAGGCGGCTGCACCTGGGGAGGGGGTGGTTGACTGGGCCCACCCACCACCGCCCCCTACCCCAGCACGGACCAGGATTGCAGACCCCTCACGCTGGAGTCTTTGGGACCAAGGTCTTTCTCACACCGGGGCTGGGCTCTCCTTGAGGAAGCAAGCTTCTCCACCAGCCAGGGAACCCCCCCCCAAGGGAGCCCGGCCAGGTGACCAGGGCTTAGCTGCACCTGTCCCCCCACCCAGCCGCTCAAGACAACTACGCGCTGACATTTGGCAACAGCACTCGGAAGGCCTATCAGAAGGAAATGGAGAGGCGGAGGTCCACGCTATGAAAATGCTTTAATGGACGTGTCTGTACAGCATGTGACGCAAGACAGAAGAACAGCAAGTGAGACAGTGAGACACGGATATCCAAACAGGTGGAGTGAATAAAGAGTTCACCCGCTTCCCCGCTAGCAGATGGCCCTAGGCCACCTCCTCCTCCGCCTCCTCCTCAAACTCGCCCTCCTCCTCGGCCGTGGCGTCCTGGTACTGCTGGTACTCGGACACCAGGTCGTTCATGTTGCTCTCGGCCTCGGTGAACTCCATCTCGTCCATGCCCTCGCCCGTGTACCAATGCAGGAAGGCCTTGCGCCGGAACATGGCCGTGAACTGCTCCGAGATGCGCTTGAACAGCTCCTGGATGGCCGTGCTGTTGCCGATGAAGGTGGCGGACATTTTTAGCCCCCGGGGTGGGATGTCACAGACAGCAGTTTTCACGTTGTTGGGGATCCACTCGACAAAATAGCTGCTGTTCTTGTTCTGCACGTTGAGCATCTGCTCGTCCACCTCCTTCATGGACATGCGGCCCCTGAACACAGCTGCCACCGTCAGGTAGCGGCCGTGGCGGGGGTCACAGGCGGCCATCATGTTCTTGGCATCAAACATCTGCTGGGTGAGCTCGGGCACGGTCAGGGCCCGGTACTGCTGGCTGCCTCGGCTGGTCAGCGGGGCAAAGCCAGGCATGAAGAAATGTAGGCGGGGAAAGGGCACCATGTTCACAGCCAGCTTCCGCAGGTCAGCATTGAGCTGGCCTGGGAAGCGCAGGCAGGTGGTGACCCCACTCATGGTAGCCGACACCAGGTGGTTCAGGTCACCATAGGTGGGCGTGGTCAGCTTTAGGGTTCTGAAGCAGATGTCGTAGAGGGCTTCGTTATCAATGCAGTAGGTCTCATCTGTGTTCTCTACGAGCTGGTGGACTGAGAGAGTGGCATTGTAGGGCTCCACCACCGTGTCTGAGACCTTGGGCGAGGGCACCACACTGAATGTGTTCATGATCCTGTCAGGGTACTCCTCTCGGATCTTGCTGATGAGGAGGGTGCCCATCCCAGACCCAGTCCCCCCACCCAGGGAGTGGGTCAGCTGGAAGCCCTGTAGGCAGTCACAACTCTCAGCCTCCTTCCTCACGACATCCAGCACCGAGTCGACCAGCTCCGCGCCTTCTGTGTAGTGCCCTTTGGCCCAGTTGTTCCCAGCACCGCTCTGACCTGCAAGAGAAAACAGCCGCTGGTCACTCTGGGCCAAACATGCAGCCACCAGCGGTCACCTCCACCCACGACAGAACAGCCAGATGACGTGGCGTGAGGTGGCACAGAGTTCACCCTGTGGGCAGAGCAGACAGGCCCCCAAACCCGTAAGACCAAACGCTGCCCGGTTAAAAATTAAATTAAGAACCAAAGTTGACACAGCTTAACAATAAACCAGCCCCTCCCATGGGCAGCCCTGCCAATTCCCAAGGACAAGCTTCCTCCAGGGAGATGACATCTGCCAGCTCCTTCCCCGCAGACAGCTGGGCCTTTCTCCTAAAGCCGATTTATGAGAGGAGATTGAGTGACTCCAGGGGGAGAGTGTCCAGAGGCCTGCTTCTGCTCTGGAGAGGGGATTCTGGCAGTGAGGACCTTGGGGCTGCCCGTGAACGGCTGTCCTGGCTCACCGGCCACCCACACAGACCCCACCCTCCTCACCGAAGACGAAGTTGTCCGGGCGGAAGATCTGCCCGAAGGGCCCCGAGCGAACAGAGTCCATGGTGCCCGGCTCCAGGTCCACCAGCACGGCTCGGGGCACGTACTTGCCACCTGGGGGCGGCAAGAAAGGTGTCAGCGTGGGAGACAGCAAGCGGATGGGGCGCGGGCGGGAGGGGGCCGGGCGGGGGCCTCACCGGTGGCCTCGTTGTAATACACGTTGATCCGCTCCAGCTGCAGGTCGCTGTCGCCATGATAGGTGCCGGTGGGGTCGATGCCATGCTCGTCGCTGATCACCTCCCAGAACTGCAAGAGACGCGGCGGGCGGGCCCCGGCGCGGGGCTGAGTCACGCCAGGCCGGTGCGCAGGGAGGCGGCCCTGCCCCGGACGG
>NW_004444253.1:849359-854992 GCF_000243295.1 Trichechus manatus latirostris
GCGGGCTTCCGGCCGGGCGGCGGGGGATACAGCCCGTGTGGGGCGGCGTGGGCCAGGGCAGGCCCAGAGAGGTCATGGCGTGCCTGGTCCCAGAGCGGAAGCCGAGGAGGGTCTGGGCTCGGGGAACGGAGGGAGGGCGGCGCCCCGAGTCCGAAGTTACGGCCTGGCTGGGCCCTCGCGCGCGCGCCGTAGCGCGTCACTGCAGCCCCGGGTGCGGCGTCGTGTCGAGGCCGACGCGCCGGCCTCGGGCGGCGAGTCTGGCTGCCCTTGGGCCCAGCACGTGCTCCTTCTCCAGGGTGGCTCTTTCGGGTCGGCACGGAACCGAGACCAGTGCGCCAGCTGGTGTCTGCGCTGTGCGGGAGCCCTGGGGGTGGGGGCGGCTGGGTTCAGGGAGGCAAGCCCGCCGGGCTGGGGCCACCCTGGAGAGGTCCCTGCGCGGGCGAGCCCCTGGAGGTCTTCAGGCAGGGAGGGGCACGTTGCTATTAACGCTAAAAAATAAACAAGGCGCCGGTGCCAAAGGGGCGGTGGCGCTGGGACAGGAGTGCTGGTGGAGGAGGGGACCTTTCTCTCCCCCTGCACCCCCAACAGCGGAGACCAATGGAGGTGAGGCGGGAGGCTCCCTGCCTCCCTTGGCTGCTCCGCACGCCCCGCGACCCTCGCAGTCAGGTGAGGGGCGCACCTGGGGCCGAGTTTGGCCCTTGCCCCGCCGGCTGCTTTTGAAGACGCAGCGCCCGTGGGTGCGGGGTGCCCGAGTACTAGCGCAGGGGCCGCCTCCTCCTCCCCCTCAGTTGCTCCCCGGGAGCGATTACGACGAGCGGATCCGGCCGAGGCCGGGGGCCCTGCCCCTGGCAGCTGCTCGCGGGCTGTGTTTGTAGAGACGCTGGCCCGGCGCCCGTCGCCTTGGTGCCCGTGCTCCAGGAGCGCACCGGGCTGCCTGGAGACCAGGGCGGCGTCCGAGCGCGGGACCTCCCTCCGGGAGCATGGGATCCTTCTCTGGGCTCCATGGCTCAGCCCCAACCACAGCTCAGCACGCCTGAGCTGAGAAGTGCTTATATTTTCCCCTAATTTATATCGGGGGTGGGGAGACTTTATAAAGGAATAACAGTTAAATTTAATTACATGTGGTTGCACCTTTAATCAATTATTTTTTTAAAAAACTACACATTTGCATTGTATTTTTGTAAAGTTTTAGAAACAATAAGATACACCGTTGGGACTGCCCTGAACAGTCTCCCTTGTTTTGTTGGGGGTGGGGGAGGGGAGTGGGGACCAGGGTGTCTCTGGATTCTGGTTTTCTTGAACTTCTCAGCCCCTTGGCTTCCTGACTCAGGGTGTCGGGGGCAATACCTGCTGCTCTGTTTCTTCCTCGGGGGAGCACTGTCCCTTCTTCAGGGTTAATTAAGCATACTCTTGTGTGGTTCCAAGGACAGAAACAGGTCATCTTTGGGTCAGAGTCTCCAGGACAAGCAGCAGCCCAACGTAGAGGCCAGCGTTTCTGTCCACTGAGAGTGTGCAGCTGTGCTCACCCTGAGTCTCTTGGCCAATGCCCGCTGTTCTGGCCTGGGGGCGAGTTGGTCTGTCAATGTGCTCCACAGTCCCCACAGGGCCAGGTAACCACTCCCTCCCCACTGGCCACCTAGGAAGGCAGGTCTGGCTTCTGTTGACCACCCAAGACAGGTCGTGTCCTTTGGAGGGTAAGGAGGGTCATCCTGTCCTTCTGGGGTCCTCACGATGCCCACAGCTTTCCCTTGACTTGGCTGCAAAGTCGTTTAGCTGCCCAAGCAGTAGGCAGAACACTGAGTTGTCACAAATCCGGGGTTGGGGGGTGGGGAAGCTCTGATTTCTTCTCTCAGCCTGCCGGGGTTGCTCCTGGAGGTGTTTGGACTCCCCCGCCCCGCCCCATTCCTGCCTCTTTTCAGACTTCCCTGCCCCTCATGCTGTGCAGCCTGAGGCCTCAGCACTGGGAAAAGCCGCTGCTAACTGACAGGTCCCCTGGGGCTATGAGGTCAGCATGTCACCTCCGTTTTGCAGGTGATACACAGAGGCTGTGGGAGTGAGCCAGTGCCCTCCATGGACCAGGTGTCCTCCCCCACGTTGTCCTGGCGTGGTGAATGCTGGCTGGGACAGGACACTGGGGGCCTGCAGCTGCGGCACGGAGCTGGTGGGGAGAGGGCCTGGAATTCCCCACCTGGAGCCAACCATGGGACCCCAGTCTGGAGAGATGAGCCGTGTGGGCAGGAGGGCAGCCTCTGGGACCTGGGCCCGGTAGGGGTCTGTGGCTGGTGGAACACAGAGCAGGGATGGCTGGAGGCAGGGAAGCCCAGGCAGGAGGTGCCCTGGATCCGGTGTCCTGGCTGTGGGAGTGCTGGCCAGCCCCTCCCACCGTGCCGGCAGCTGTTGGCGGAGTCCTCAAGGACGGCTCTGTTTACCCGTGGCCATGGTCCCAGCGGGAGGGTGCGTTACCTCCGGCCTCAAAGGACCCAGCGGTCAGCCTTTGTGGGCAGCCTCACCCGCTCCGGAAGGAGGGGTGTCCGGAGCACTTTCCTCCCCCTCTCCTTGAGGGCCTCACTGCCTCCCTGAGGCCCCTCACCCTCCCCAGGGCACTGGCCAGGCCTGGCCCCTTCCCAGGGGATGGAAGAGGGTACCACAAGGCCAGTGGGTGGGACCAAAACTGGGGTGCAGAGCTGGCCATGGGGCCCTGGCTCTTGCTGGAGTCCACTCGTGAGGGCCCCACAATTCCCAGAGCAGTGTCACCTCCCCTGGTTAGCCAGGCAGAACCCTAGGCTCTGGAGGCCCTCGCAAGCAGGGCTATAGGGGACTGGGGGGCTGAGGAGACAGAGAGAGCCTGGGGAACACTGGGGGGCCGAGGGGACAGAGAGCCTGGGAGACACTGGGGGTAACTGGAGGAGACTCAGGGAAGTTGAGGGGGTCCAAGATGGAATAAAGAGACAAGACTTCAGCAAGAAATGGCCCTGGTCTCCTTGACCAGCTTCCCCTGCCCTCCATCTGGCAAACCTGGGCTCCCAGGAGGGGTGGGAGGAGAGGTGGGTCTCCTGCATCAGGGCAGTGGGTGGCCCTGGAATTAGGGGAGGATTCCGGCCACAGCATCGGACTGTAGGAACATGCTGGACAGACGAGCCCTGAGGGAGGGTCAGTCTGTCTGTTTGTCTGCGCACATGCCCTGGCTAAAGGAACAGGTTCTGGAGTGACGGACATAATTCACTTAGAGCTTTCCTCCTTGTGGGAACCCTGGGGTCAGCTGGAGTGTGAGCAGCCCTGGGTGCGAGGCAGTGGCTGGCGCTCCCCCAGTGTCTACTTACCCACTGGCCAAGGACAAGCCTTCCTGTGGAAACCTGATCATGGGCAGCGGGGCACCAGGCCTGCACTCCCCCCGGGCCCACCTGCTCTGGGGGCATGTCCTGGGCAGGCGCACCCCCAGGTGCAGGATCTCAGAAGGTACTGCAGACCTGGAAGAGGGTTAGCAAGGCCGGTGGCTCAAGGTATGAGGTCCAGGTGCAGTGGCCCCGCCAGCAGGACTGGCTTCTGGGTAGGTGTCGGGAGCCGTGTGGCACCCCCTGGTGGCTTGGGCAGGCACAGGCGGGGTATGCCTGGGAAACTGTAGCCCAGGGGTCTCCCACCCCCTGCCCACCCTTGGCAGCCCCCCACAGCCTAGGATAGGTTCCTGGAGCCCCACCCAGAAAGAGGGTTCTAGAGAGAGACAGAACCAAACCGGACGGGGATGCTTTGGGGACAACCCTGTCCTTGTGACCCCCCTCCAGTGCACTCTTTGTCTCCCCCCATCCCAAACCTGGCAGGACCTAAGGCCTCAGCCCATGACATCCTGCAGACTGACCACCACGAGTGGGGCTGGGCACGCAAAGGGGCTTCTTCGTCCTGGCCGTGGCCCTCCAGGAACCCCAGGGGTGGCAGGGCTGGGAAAGCGCGGTGGGTGGGAGTGGGTCTTCCATCTCGCCTCCCACACAGGAGTGGGCAAAGACCACCGAGGCTGGGCCACAGCTTCCTTTATTTGCAAAGAAGGGGAGGCAGGTGACTCAGAGCTCTGCGGCTCCGGGGACCCCAGAGGCACTGGGCAGGCGGACTCTCCACAGCCCGGGGGGCCAGTGGAGGCCAGGGACGGGTTGTTGGGGTGGCTGCCCCTCACAGGTGCTGGGAGGCCAGCACCTCGGGGTTCTCGTAGCAGTGGGCCTCTTTGGGGGAGACGTGAGGGGCACCGCAGGCCTGGCAGGGACAGCAGTGGGTGACCAGCCCGTCCCAGGGTTCCAGGGAGCGCAGCCAGCGGGGGAGCCAGGCCCAGGAGCGCAAGCAGTGGGGCAGCCAGGCTGGCCGGTGCTGCTGCAAAACGCTGACGAGAACGACTAGGAGCAGCAATCCCACCAGGGGCCCCCCGACCATGGCCAGCATCCCGCCGCCTGCAAGGGAGAGCCCGAAGGCCGCCAGCGGCAGCAGCAGGAAGGTGAGCAGCAGGTACACAATGGCCACCCAGCGGTAGCGGGCGGTCAGGTCCCCGAAATACTTGGCCATTGGGATGGGCAGCCGCAAGGCAGGCACCGTGTACCACAGCAGGATGCCGGCCAGGTTGAAGAAGAAGTGGATGAGGGCCACCTGGCGGGCGGGGGACAGGTCAGGAACCAGGCCCGGTGAGGCAGGGCCACCCTGAACTATCAGGACCCCCACCCGCTCCCCCAGAAACAAGGGCCCCAAGTCTGAAGCTTGTCTGCCGTCTGGCTCAGTGGCTGAGCTGAAACCACCTGGGAGGGGCGGACTCCATCTCACACTCCAGGGGTGGTGGGGGCCCAGTCCGACACTTCAGTGGGTCAATGCTGTCACTGCTCTCACGGCGATCTCCTGCTGTGGTTCTGACCCTCTCCTGGGCTGACTGGGCATTGCCTGCGCCCCACACCTAGGAGACGCGCCCCCCTCCCCGCCCCCAGCCTTTTCCTTCTCTGAGGGAGCTTTCCACCCAGCCCCTGTTCTGGCCGTGGCTCCTGTTGGGAGGAGGGAACACAGAGCCTGCAGGACTCAGGGCTCAGAGGAGTCAGGGGCCTGGGCTTGGGGCTCTGAGTGCACAGAGACGGTCAGAGGTCAGAGGCAAGGGTGCAGGCTGGAGTCGGGAGGGCTTGTCTCCTCTTGCGGGCAGCTGAGAGACACGGTGGCGCCAGGCAGCAGCCCAGCATGATTGGGGTTTCAGAAGGCGAACCTGTCAGGGCACTCAGGTGGAGGTGGCCATGGCCAGCCAGGGGCCCTAGGGCAGGCTACTCGCCTCCTGCCCACAGGGCTGCACACAAGGGGACTGGCTTCGAGCGGCAGCCCCAGACTGGTGCTGGCAGGGGTTCTGGGGGGCTGGGGGCCAGCCTCGGGGTGGCCATGGGCTGTACCTGGACGGCGCTGAGCAACATGTCTGAGGGGCTGGCCAGGGCAGCCAGCAGGGCCGTGGTGGTGGTGCCAATGTTGGAGCCCAGAAAGAGGGGGTAGGCCCGCTCCATGCTGATCACCCCGACCCCTGGGGGAGGCGAGGGTCACTACAGGGCCCTGGCCCAAGTCCCCTCGCCCCTGCCCTGCTGCGGCCACCGTGGAGCAGAGCCGTGCCTGCTCCTGCCTGAACCCCGGCCTGC
>NW_004444253.1:855404-867481 GCF_000243295.1 Trichechus manatus latirostris
CCTGCCCCCATGCTCACCCATCAGCGGCACAATGGCTGCCGTGAAGACACTGCTGCTCTGGACCACGAAGGTCAGGCCAGCGCCCACCAGGATGGCCAGGTAGCCACTGAGCCAGCCAAACGGGAAGGGGACGTCTGGTGGGGGAAGCCGGGTCACCCCCAGCCCAGCAGCTCCCGTGCCCGCCTCCGCGCTCGCACCCACCCGCCCCACGTGTCTGGCGGTACCCTCCCAACTGCCCGCACCCGCGTTGATGATGGTCCTCACAGCTTGGGCGATGCGGCCGCGCAGCACGGAGTTGAGCAGCTTCACGATGAGGACCAGGCAGGTGCAGAGCACGAGCAGGGAGGCGGCCAGCAGGATGAGGCCCACGGCCAGGTCCGTGAGCGCCGTGCCCGAAAACAGGTGGTGGCCTGGGCAGGGCAGCGGGCAGTCAGTGGGGACTCGGGCCAGAGCGGGGCGGGGGCGGGGTGGGGGGCTCACAAGGCAGCTTGTCCTCGGGGGCTGTGCTGTTCCTCTCGAGGCATCTGGCAGCTCCGCAGGCGCTGCTGTTCCCCTTGGTCTGGGGAGGCAGGGCCAGCTCAGGCTTGGGGGGCAGGTGAGAGATCAGAGGGCTCAAGGGTCAGAGCAGGTGGGGCTGATGACTGAGCAGGTCAGAAGTCAGGGCTCGTATCAGGGGTTGGGGTCGAAAGCACCTCACCGTCTGTGCCCTGGTTCCACACCATCGCTTAATGAGGCTGCTGTGGTTGGCTTTGTCCGTGGCGCCGCCTGTGATCAGGTCAGTGTCCAGCTGGGAGGCAGAGGGGTGGGGACCGTGTGCTGGACTCCCAGGCCTCTCGTGGGGCTTGCATGCCCTTAGGGGCCAGCCCAGCCCACCTCTGCCCAGCCCAGCCCTGCCTAGCCCATCTGCCCAGCCCACCTCTGCCCAGCCCACCTCTACCCAGCCCACCTGCCCAGCCCACCTGCCCAGCCCACCTCTGCCCAGCCCATCTGCCCAGCCCATCCCTGCCCAGCCCACCTCTGCCCAGCCCACCTGCCCAGCCCATCTGCCCAGCCCATCCCTGCCCAACCCACCTCTGCCCAGCAGCTGCCCAGCCCATCCCTGCCCAGCCCACCTTTACCCAGCCTATCCCTGCCCAGCCCACCTCTGCCCAGCCCATCTCTGCCCAGCCCACCTCTGCCCAGCCCACCTCTACCCAGCCCATCTGCTCAGCCAACCCCTGCCCAGCCCACCTGCCCAGCCCACCTCTGCCCAGCCCACCTCTACACAGCCCATCCTTGCCCAGCCCACCTGCCCAGCCCACCTCTGCCCAGCCCAATTCCTGTCCAGCCCATCCCTACCCAGCCCACCTCTGCCCAGCCCACCTCTACCCAGCCCATCCTTGCCCAGCCCACCTGCCCAGCCCACCTGCCCAGCCCATCCCTGCCCAACCCATCCCTGCCCAGCCCATCTGCCCAGCCCTGCCCTCTTCCCCAACCCAATTCAAGACCCAGGTCTTCCCTTCCCCTGTCCCCGCCAGACTAAGGCCTGGTCCCGTCTGTCCCCTCCAACCCAGGCAAGGGCCTGGGTCTCCACCTCCTCCCCTCTCCTCCAGCAGCAGTGTCCTCACCTGAACGATGAGGTGTGTGATCGGCTTCGTCAGCACCTTGAGGATGTCGGGTGCACGCGCCCCGGGCTGCAGGCTGGTGGCACCCAGGGCCAGCGCGCTGAGCCTCTCCAGCACAGCCGCTGCACTCTCCAGGGGCAGCAGGATCAGCGCTGTGAGCCAGTTGAAGATGCCATGCACGGCTGAGCCGCCAAAGGCCCTGCAGGCACACGGCAAAGGGCGTGGTGAGGGGCCCCACCCATGGCCCCCCGGGCTGCCCTGCTGCGCCCCCACTCACCTGCGGAACTCATCCCGGTCCCCGGACTGTGCCATCGAGACCAAGGTGCTGGTGATGGACGTGCCCACGTTGACGCCCATGATGATGGGCACCGACACCTGGATGGTCAGCACTGTGGGGGTGCCCGCCGCATCAGCCCCGCGTCCCACCTGCCCGCCCTGCACCCTGTGCCCTGTCAGGACTGGGGGCACTCACGCTTGGAGGCCACCATGGTGACCACGATGGAGGAGGACGTGCTGGAGCTCTGTACCAGGACCGTGACCAGCACGCCGATGACCAGGCCAGCCACAGGGTTGGCCAGCACCAGGCTGTCCTTGAAGATGTCTCCGGCCACTCTGCCTGCGCCCCGGAGAGAGGAGCATTGAGGCTGCAAGGACGGGCTCTGCCCCCCACCCCGCCCTGGCCAGTCACTCACTGCCCAGCAGCTGGAAGGCAGAGCCGAGGATGTCCAGGGAGCAGATGAAGAGGTAGAGGTTGCCCAGGAGGCCACAGGCCTTGAGGAAGCCGACGACCAGCCAGCACACCCTGCCGGTCATGCTGAGCTCTGAGGGCACAGGGCACGGCTGTCCTCAGCCAGTCGGCCCGCCAGCACCCCCAGGCCCCTCCTTCTCTGTTCCCCAGGGAACCGGCACAGTTCCCCTTCTCTGTCCCCCAGCAAGGACCTACATCCCCTCTGCTGTCCCCAGGGCCAGGGTCTGGGTCCCCTGCCATGTCACCCAGGGCAGGGTCTGAGTCCCCTCCTCCGCTTTCCCTCTGCAGAATGGCCCAGCGAGCAGCCCCCGGGCCTCCCGGAAGCCGCCTGCAGGACAGGGAGAGCCCAAGAGGCCCAGCTGCGAGGGGTCGCTCTGCTGTATGTTTCAGAGCCCTCAGACCCTTAGGCCCTCACTGCCCACTTGCCACCCAGGCACCCGCAGACGCACCTCTCCAGGACTGGCCAGTGTCCTTTAGCTGAGGGAGGGCCCAGCGGTCTGTGCCCCCCTCCTCCAGGGCCAGGGCAGAACCAGAGGCCCCTGCAGGGGTGGGAGTCAAGTAAGGCCAGGGACCCTCAGGTGGGGACATAGGGGAGCTGGGCAGAGCAGGAGCTGAGCCTGGAAGAGCTTGGGGTGAGGGCCAGAAACAGAGGTGGGAGGGGGCCTTCTGCTTGTCAGGCCTCGAGGGAGCCGTCAGGAGCCCACGTGGGCTCTAAGGGATGGCTGAGGCCCCTGTCCCCTCCTCGTCCAGGGCATGTCACCAGAGTAGGGGTGGGGGCAAGCTGAGGGCTGGGTGCTGTGGCCCTGAGTACCTGCATTCCCCAGACTCTGGTCCACCAGGTCAACCATGTCCAGAGCAGGGTGGGGGACCTGGCCGCCAGTGAGGGGATTCGACATGGATTTCAGGCAGGGACAGACCCAGGCCCAAGCTCAGATCTGTGGGGGAAGGGGCCATCAGAGACCTCACTCCCTCTGCCCCCACCCTAGCCAAGCAGACACACAGCCACTGCCCTCCCGGCTCCCCTGTGGCCTTTGTGACCCCCCTTCCACCATCCACAGGGGGACGGCTACAGTGACCTCAGGCGGCTGTCGGGCGAGCCCCATCCGGTTTGGGGGGCAGAGTCGAAGGGGCCCTGGCTCCTTCGCTGGTCCCGGCTGGGAGAAGGCCTGGCGAGTGGCTGAGGTCACAGGGTGCTGGGGTGCCGGCCAGAAGCAGCCAGGAGCCGGGGAACCTGGGGACCTTTCCTACCATGTGTCATCAGGGAGGGACACTGCAGATGGTCCCGGCCGAGACCTTGGCATTTGATACCGAACGATGACGTTTCTGCTAGATAGGGACCCCACCCCCAGGGATGGGAACGGGGGCAAGAAGCTTGGGTGCACCCCACCTACCCACCCCAGGGCTCCTCTCCTGGCAGCCTCTGCCCCCTGGCCTGCTGGGGTGGACCCCTGGCTGAGTCCTCCCCCTGGACTCCCTCCCCATGCCCTGGCTCCGGTCCTGGGGGTCCCTCCTCTTACCCTCCCTCCTGCCTGTCCCCAGACCCGTCTCTCGTGCCCTTGGCTCCTGGAGGCTCAGGATGGGGCCTCAGCTCTGGTGCTTGAGGTCACCCTGGCCCTGCCCTCAGTGTCCCTGCCCCTAGACGCGAGTGCCCTACCTGTGTGGGTGGTGAGGGGCACCTGCAGGGAGGCGCGGGATCGACTGCAGGTCAAAGATCCGCTGGGCGCACGCACACACATGACCTGCTGTGTGCTGAGCCCCATTAATGTTTACCCAGGAGCCAGGGCCCCCAGCCTCGTGGAACGTCTCCTAGGGTGGGCATGGAGACAGGCAGGAGGTGGTGCAGGTCTGGGCGGCTGGCCCTTGGTACCTGGACATCCATGTGCCAGCACCTGTGTGGCCCCATCAGACACTCCCCGCCACCTAGGCGAAGGAGTGTGGCCGGCACTACCCATGGCAGGGTGCTTGTGTGTGGCTGGGACCCCTTGGCGAGCAGGCTTTTGGTGCCGAGAGCCACGTGGACCTCAGGGTGGTCCTTCCTGCTGAGGCAGTGGTGGGCGGGAGGACAGCGTCTCGTGTGGCCTGAGGGTCATGCAGAGCTCCCAGAGGCCCTCGAGTGGCCGGCCCTGTTGGGAGCTTGTCTCTGTCTTTGGTCCCAGCCCACTGCCCGCCCCCGCCTGCTCCAGGAAACACCCAGCCCACCCCTTCCCACTGAGCCCTGACCTTCCTGGGTCAGGCCCCTTCCTGTCCCTGGGGCCCTCCTGGGGTGGTCTCTCTCCCACAGGTCTGGTCTCCCTAGAGGGCCTGCCCGTCCAGCACCCTGCTCACTGCCCCCGCTCCCGTGCCTGGGGGACTTTGCCCAGGGGAAGGAGGAGGCTTCTGAGTGTCCTCTCAGCAAATTCTATCTCTCTCCCTGTCCTGCAGCCCGCTGCCCAGGGCGGGACTGGGTGTCCCCTCCAAGTGGCTCCTGAATGACAGCTTCTTCCTGGGTGGGGATGAGATGTCTGGGACTGTGGCTATGGCCCCTCTGCAGCTGGGAGGGAAGCCTCGTTTGGGGCCGGAAAGGGGTCCAGCATGGAATTGGACCAGCCGAGCTGTGAAGCCTCAGGTGGGCGCCGACCTCTCTGAGCCTCACGCTGTCTGCAGCAGTGGCTGTGCGCCTGTCGCCCTGGTTAACAATGAGCTGGGCACCTGCCACGCTCCAAAATGCACGGACACACAGTGGGGCTCAGTGAACATTGTTGAGTAAGCGGACAACGCCGCCTCCCAGGGTGAAGGAGGTGCCCCACCGAACCCCCAGCTCCCACTGAGAGAGGAGGCCTACTGCCACGTGCAGGCTGGTCAGGAACCCCTAGAGCCTTCTGGGAGCTGTCCTCCGAACTGAGACCAGACCTGGGCTTGTGGGGGTCTGAAGGCCGTGTCCCTGCCCTGCACGTACAGCAGTGAGTCTGGGATCTGGGAACCCTGGTTAGCAGCCTCCCATGGAGTCTCACTGTACCGTGAGGCTAGGCTGTGGCCCGGAGGTCCCCGCAACTGGGGCGGCACCAGCGTCCGGGGCGGAGGTTCTGAGGTTGCAAGTGTGCTCCTGACAGCCATTTCCTGGTGGGTGGGAGTGGCCGCAGCTCAGAGCTCCAGGCTGCCCGGGATGTTCCAGCAGAGGCCACAGCAGTCACCACGGCAGCAGCGGCAGCAGCATCTGGGCCTCGGGAAGTGGGGCTGGGGGCCTAAGTCGGGGCAGAGGCCGGCCGGCTGCTGTGTGATGGTGGCGGCACCGCCTTTGAGGGGCCCAGGCAGCCAGGGCTCCCCTCGCGCCAGCTCCCGCTCTGCCTTGACGGCCAGGAAGGCGGCCAGGTCGAGGTCCAGCATGGCCACCCCTCCCCGAGGCGTGGGTGTGCTCTGGCGGCACTGTGGGCAGGGGATCCAGCGCTGCTCGTGGGCTGGCGTGTCCAGCCGCCGCACGCACGCCTGGCAGAAGGTGTGACCGCAGTAGAGGCGGCGCGGCAGGTGCCCGGCCAGGTCATAGGCTGAATAGCAGATGACACAGTCAGTCCTCCAGGTCCTGGTGTCGGCGGCCTCTTCCTCGGGGGCCTGGGGACTCTCAGGCTGCAGCATCCTGGGGCACAGGGGACAGCAGTGGACAGGCTTAGGCTGCAGCCTTCACCAGCCATCTCTACAGCTTTCGGGATGGACGGGGCGATGGCCCAGTCCTCACCCCAGACCCACAGAGCTGCAGTTGCTACCAGGCCTGTGGAGCGAGCAGATGCCGGGGTCTGGGCACAGCCCAGGTTCCTGAGGCCCCAGCTGGGCCAAGTCCTGTCCAGTTGTTGGTCCCCCTGCAGCCCCTCCGGCCCACCCCAGCCCCCACCTACCCCGGCCTGCCTGAGCCCGAGGCCTCTCTTACCTGCACCTTTGCTGCTGGGCTGCTTACGCTGGCCAGTGGGTGGCTGGGGTGGGGGGACGCAGGGTGCCCTGTGGCCCCCTCCCTGGAGCTCGCGTTACCGGCCTGAGAGCGGACGAGGCAGCAGGGAGGCAGGTGGCGAGCTGCGGGCTGTTGTGGGCTCCCCAGTCAGCCACAAAGCGCTGCAACTGGATCCCCCAGCGCATACTCCCCGGTGAGGAGGCGCCAGCCCCCCGCCTGCCACCTCTGCTTCATCTCCTCTGTGCTCAGCCTCAGGCTCTGCTGGCCCCCCACCCTGGCTTTGCTGCCCCCCTGGGCCCACCCAGTCCTCCTAGGCCCCAAATCCTGCTCACCTAGTCCTCCCCAGGACCCATCTCTCTGCCCAGACGGGAAACCTCCCCTCCCAGTGTCCACTCCCAACCTCTGCCCCCACCCCAGGGCCCCACACCACCAGAGCATGCACCCAGGAAAGCGTTCCCGTCTTGGCCTGGTTATCACTGTTTTTCAGCTGGAGTGTTCCCTCCTCCAGGAAGCCTGCCAGGACTCTCAGCCAGCACAGAGCCCTGAAGGCCTGCTCAGCTCAGTCACAGTGTGCCTGGTCACAGGTGTCCGGCGTGTGATATTCTGGTCATTGCCTCCATCGAGCCTGGCTGGTGACCTCTTCCCACCTCCGGCCTGCAGCAGCCCATTACGGCCCCTAGGAGGCGTGCGAGCACCACCTGTCAAAATCCAGAAGGCTCGCACTGTCCGCGGTCTCAAGGGAACCGCCTCAGCACCCCTCTCAGCAGACTCAGACTCCCCACCAGTAGGCACCTCCCCTCCGCCATCCCGCCAGGCCTGGTGGTGCGGGAGGGTGGTCGAGGTGGGGCCGGAAGGGGTCAGGGCAAGTGTCCCCTCATCCCCAGGGCCCCTCACAGCCCAGCTGGGAGCCAAGGGCCAGAGCGGCCCCTCAGGATTCCTGCCTGCCCCCTTGGCTGTCTGCCCTCCTGGACCGGTAGGGCGAGTTTCTGTGGCTGGGCGGGGCAGGGATGGGTAGGGGCCCAGCTGAGAGCTGCCCGAGGCTTGGGGTTCTGCGGGCAAGGACAGGTGGGGGCCCACGGACAGCTGATTGAGGTGTGGGGTCCCCCAGGCAGGGACAGGTGGGGTCCCAGAGGCAGCTGGCTGAGATGTGGGGTCCCCCGGGCAGGGACAGGTGGGGTCCCACTGGTAGCCGGCCAAGGTGCAGAGTCAGGCCCGTGACGTATGATGACACATTTGTCCCACACCCACGACCTCTACATGCCACGCACCCACCTCCCTGCACTGGGTGAGTCATTGGGTACTGAGGGAGGGTCGGCATGCAGACCTGTTTGTCCTGCACGGCCAGCTCAGCCTCGGTTCACCTCCGCGCCATTGCCCCGCCTGGAAGCGCCAGGGCTGCCTCAGCACTGGCCTCATCCCGGCCTCTCAGTCCGCAGCGTGGAGTGTGTGTGCCTGGTTGCGCACATATCCCCCAGAAAGGCATGCTAGGCAGCGGGGGCGGTGAGCTGGACGCACCCACCCCCTCCCAGCCCCTCTCTGCCACCCCTCAATTCTGGTCCCACCACCTCTTCCAGGCAGCCCAGGGCCCAGGCCCCGGAGACAGGACAGCGGCCAGCAGCATGGCTCAGCCACTGCATGGCAGATGTTCAGGAATTAAATGTATCATGGGAAACCAGAAAAACGCCCTGGCTGAGGCTGGGAGGTGACTCACGTGTGGGCAGGGCTGGGTCCTGGGTCCTAAGCTCCCACTCCCCGAAACCTGCCAGTGCCAGCCCCACCCACCACCCTCCTGCCAGCCTGGTCCTCCTTCCAGAGGCCTGTCTTGGGGCTCCCCACCCCAGTTCCACGCATCGCATCCTCCTGCCACCTGACCAGTCTCAGCCTCGGCCCCAGGCAGTGCAGTGCAGCTCAACCCCCCCCACCTCCGACCCCTCCCTGCCTGGTCTCTGGGCAGACCTGAGACCCACACACAAGCCAAACTCTCTGTGTCATGAGGCAGTTACCACCCCGTCCCGGAATGTCCCAGAGGCTGTGAGAGCGTCGTGGAGGCTGTGTGTCGGGGGGCACTCTGCCGCAGTCCAGCCCGGGACCCATCCAGAGGGAGTGGAAGCAGAAAGGAGCAGAGTCCTGGAGACCGAGCACATCCCACTTTATTGTCTGGGCCCGGCTTGAAGAAGGCGGTCAAACGGTGTCCCCGGGCCCAGGGATCCATTTCGAGGGACCCAAGGGGAGCCGTGGCTGCTCCAAATGTCCGCGTGCCGCCTGGGCAGAGGTGTGGGGCCTGCCCTGTGGGCCCTGGGCTGTTCCCGCCGGCTAGGAGACGACGCAGCAGCAGCTGTGGCAGCGGCAAAAGCGAGGGCAGTGGCAGCAGGAGCAGCAGGGGCAGCAGCAGCAGTGGTGGGCGATGTCATCGCCTGGCCCGATGGGCGGCACGCCCGCGTAGGTCAGTCCTGCTGGACGCTGGGCGCTGCCGTAGGGGTTACTGGGGTGTTGCCATGTCTGCTGGCCCTGGATGGGAGCGGCGCCCTTGGCACCCTTAGCTCCCTCGGCCCCCTTGGGGCCTGGGACCTCAGTGGGCTGCAGGAGGCGGGCGGGCTCTGGGGTGCAGGGTCCCACGGGCACAGGCTGTGTTTCGGAGGACAAAGAGGAAGAGGATGAGCAGGGAGCTGTGTCTAGCTGCTTTACCAGGTCAGGCCGCAGGTGAGCTCGGGGGATGCTGATGTGGGTATAGGGGTTCTTGACGACCATCTCATGCGGGTCCATGGCACGGCCTGGCAAGGTGGCTGGCTGGCCACAGGGAGCAGGTCTGGACAAAAAAGACAAAGATGGAGAGGGAGATGGGGTGCCCAACAGCCTACAGCCCAAGATAACGCCCACCCCAGGAAAAGCTGGCTGCTTCTGCCCTGTCCCAGGCCAGCGTCCCGGGGCCACCTTTGCCCTGAGCGAGGAGACGTCCAGTGTGTGTGCAAGACCTGCGTGCCAGGTGGGCTGCGTGTAGGCACGGTGAGGCTAGTGTTTCCAGCTGCCCCCCAGGTGTCTTCCCCTCCCTGGGTGGCAGTGCTGTGGGATGGAGCCGGGAATGGGGTGGTCCTATGGGAGAGCTGGCGGCTGTCTCCGGGCACCCCTGTGCGGGGGCCGGCCGGCTGGCGAAGACCCACCTGCAGTGGTGGTGGTGGCAGCACCAATCGTCTGTCCTCTTGGTCCTCTGGGCTCCAGCTCCCAGTGCCTGTGGGCTGAGCGCCTGGCAGCCGCCTTTTCCCTCCTCACGAGGGCAGGGCCACGGGGCGGGGCTCCAGGATGGGGCTCCTGAGAACCCAAGGCCCCAGCTCCCCTCGTTGTCAGGTAGGTGGCAGCTGCGCCTGGGCTCTGAGGGGCACCACCAGCCCGAGTGACTCAGCCTCCACCCATCCTGGGCATGCCCTGGGCCCCCGACCAGCCTCTTCTCTCCAGGAAGGAGGCACAAGGAGCAGGGGCCACGGCCCCAGCGGGGAAGTGGGACCAGGGCAGGAGCCTCAGAACCCAGATTCTGGGGCCTGCACGCCGCAGGGCTCCCAAGCCTTGGCTCACACCCCTCAGGGCTGCAGTGCCTGTCACTAAAGTGGCGCTGCTGCCCCCACAGAGACCCAGATGGCAGGAGCACAGATGACAGGGAGGGTGCTCCGTGTTTTCAACTGCACACCTTTGCCTATAAAACTTACGTTACAACCGGAGGTGGGGCTTCCTACACAAGTGACATTTCTAGCCCATTTCTGAAATCGCACTTTCTTCTCTGGGTGGTGGGGCTGGGGGGCCACACGCCCCCAGGGGCGGCCTCTTCCTCGGCGCTCTCGCCCCTCCCATCTCGTCCCTGTCACCCCCACCCAGGGCCGCTGAGAGGTGACGGGATGAAAATCCTCGGCTCTGAGCCGGGCTCTGGAAAGCTCTCCCTGGGCCCGGGCCCCGCGCCATAGCCCACTGCGCCCGGAAGCCCCCCAGGAGCGGCAGGGTCAAATCAGACGTGGTCCGGAGGACAAGGTGACCGGGAGGCCTGGGTGGGGCCGGTCAGACCGGTCGCGACACCGGATGTGGGGGGAACTGGGGCTGGTGGGTCACCAAACCTCGGGAACCAAGGACGACGGAGGCCCACTGCGCAGGCGCATTAAGCCACGCCCCGTCCCTGCAGACTCCGCCCCTTGTTGAGAGTTGGAGCGGAGCGCATGCGCACACCAGGCTTAGGGCGGGCAGCGGAAGCTTTATTCCCCAGAAGGCTCCGCGCTCGAGGGTTTCCCAAAAGACCTGGTTTGGGTTCTGCTGGCCTCCGACGGCCCCATATTCGGCGTGGGCAGCCCCACCTGTGAACCGAGGGGGTCGGGAAGGCCCAGACTTGGAGTTGGGGGGCGGGGACTCATCACGATGGGATGGCCTGTGGCGGGGGCCTGGGGCAGGGGCGGGGCTTCGAAGCAAGTGGCGGGGCCTGCGCTCTGGTGGCTGGTGCCTCCTCCCGTGCGCGCCCACGGGGTCCGCGAGTTGGTGGGTCGTTGAGCACACCGGGCGGCGGGGATGTGCTCCCAGCCCTCGCCTGGCCAGGACTGCCTCAGGTGCCCCCGCCATCATGTCAGGGGCCCCCCCTGACGCGCATCTGCACACCTCTCACACCTGCTGGCGCTGAATGGCCGAAGAAACTGAGGCCTAGACACTGATCTGACCCAGAGCAGCAAAGCCAGGCCGGGTAGCCCAGGGATGCACCTCCACTGTGTTTTGCCCACCTAGGCTCCCTCAGCCTCCCTACCTATGCCACGGCCAGTCTGGCCTATACCGACGAGAGAGGACTGTCCAGAGTCAGGCACCCACCCCAGTGCTCGTCGCAGGTGTGCAGCATGCCAACCGGTGGTGGCCGTAGCACGGCAGGGGCAGTCCTCTGGGTCCCCTGCCCTGGAGTTGCCAGCATGCTCTCGGCTCCCCTCCTCACCTAAGGGCTCCCCACAGGCAGAGGGCGTATGCCAGGGAGCAGGAAGCCCCGCCTGACAGGGAAGCAGAGAGGAATGGGGCTCTGAAGGGTGGGGTCCCACCAGCCCACAGCTGTGACACCAGGGCAAGTGCTGACCCGGTGGGATGCCAAGAGGGGTCACCCCACCCTGGGGAGGCGGCTGTCCTCCCTGTGCCTCTTCACCTGCCCGCCGCTGCCTGGCACCTGTCCAGTCGTCTGCCTGACTTTCCATCCACCTGTCTGTCCAGGTATCCTCGGAACCTTCTTTAGCCTCTGCTCCTCAGGCCCTGGCCCCCTCATGACGTGGGCTTGCCACTCCCTGCTCATCTCCCCATCACATCGCCCCCTTGAGCCTTCAGGCCCTGGGCACAGCTAGGGGCATCCCGAGAACCGGACTCGTGGGCGTTGCCAGTGGGGACTGAGCGGAAGGAAAGACCCTGACTCTCTGGCGGGGTGGTGGTGGGGGTGGTGGCGGGGAGTCAAGGCAGAGGAATGTGGCTCGCGCACAGCGCCGACCCCTCGGGCGAGTCCTGGGGGCCCAGCTTTCTTGGGACCCATCTCTGCTCTTGTCCCTCCCCTTCGGCATTGTGAGGCCTACGAGGAGAAAAGCAGGATTTCGCTTCCAGAATGGAGGGTGGGGGTGTGTGTGTGACCAGGCCCCAGGTCAGCGAGGCGGGAATAGGGGAGGGGCGACGCGGGGGTCCCACAGGAGCAGGCTCCAGGCCCGGGCGGACTGAGGGGCGGCCAGGAGGCTGGCTCCGCCCCACGCACCCCGCGCGGGTTCCCAGACGGGTGGTGGCGCTGCGGGCGCTGGCGGGCGCCGCGCGCACTGCGGTGCCCGCG
>NW_004444253.1:867841-872540 GCF_000243295.1 Trichechus manatus latirostris
GGGTCGAGCTTCCCGTTCCACTTGCCGGGAAGGGCGGGTCTTCTGGAAGGTGCGTCAGGCCTTGGGGGTGGGCGCCGGGAGGGGTTGGGTCCCGAGACTCGCGGTGCGGGGCACCCGCGGCCAGATCAGGGTCGGAGGTCAAGTCTCTCGGGTTTTGTGCAAGGTGAGGGTTGGGGCAGCCGGGTGTGGGTGGCCCAGGCGCCGCCCTCACACCATCTCTCACCTGCAGCCCGGGCCTGGCACAGGCCTCTCCACCGCTCCTACCGACGTGCCTGGGGCCCAGGTCCTCGGGAGGCCAGGGCGCAGGCTAGCTGCCTTCCCTGGGCGCCCTGCCCTGGAGCCATGGGGCCCACCTAGCCCCTGCCTGCCCCGATGTCCCGGCGCAGGGACTGCTGACCTCGGTTGCTGGGGGATCCCCCCCCACACCCCCTCGCCAGCCTCTGAAGTCCAGGACCCTGGGTGAGACCCTGGGCGAGACCCCCGGCCCAGGGCAGCTTCCCACCCTCCCTTGCCCTCGCCTCCCACCCCCACCCCCACCCCTTCCTCCTCCCAGCACTGGACCAGACAAGCCACTGTGGCCACTGGGGGGGGCCCTGCCCCCCCAGCTCTTGCCGGCTGCCCCCAGGAGTCCACGGGGCGGCCGGGGTCCCCCCCAGGCCTGGCGGGACCAGGATGCTGCCCCCTTGCCTCCCCCCCGCCCCCACCCAACGCCCTCGTCCTCCCGAACGTCCAGTCTGACCGAAGACAGCCGGATGCCGGCTGACCCTGGGCCCGAGGCGGGCAGCGGCTGGCCGGGCCTCCTCATGTCCTGCCTGAAGGGCCCCCACGTCATCCTCAAGATGGAGGCCATGAAGATCGTGCATCCCGAGAAGTTCCCTGAGCTGCCGGCGGCTGCCCCCTGCTTCCCCCCTGCACCCCGGCCCACCCCTGCCCTGGCACCCAAGCGCGCCTGGCCCTCAGACACAGAAATCATTGTCAACCAGGCATGTGGGGGAGACATGCCTGCCTTGGAAGGGGCGTCCCACACCCCACCCTTGCCCCGCCGGCACCGCAAGGGCAGCGCAGAGCTGGGCTTCCCCCGCGTGGCGCCGGCGGACGAGGTCATTGTGAACCAGTATGTGATGCGGCCTGGCCCCGCGGCCCCGGCAGCCCCCTTGGCAACCGCCGGCGAGCCCCTGGAGTGCCCCACCTGCGGGCATACGTACAACGTCACTCAGCGGCGGCCCCGTGTGCTGTCCTGTCTGCACTCCGTGTGTGAGCAGTGCCTGCAGATCCTCTATGAGTCCTGCCCCAAGTACAAGTTCATCTCCTGCCCCACCTGCCACCGCGAGACCGTGCTCTTCACGGACTACGGCCTGGCCGCGCTGGCCGTCAACACGTCCATCCTGAACCGCCTGCCCCCCGAGGCGCTGACCGCCCCACCCAGCGGCCAGTGGGGTGGTGAGCCTGAGGGCAGCTGCTACCAGACCTTCCGGCAGTACTGCGGGGCTGCGTGTACCTGCCACGTGCGGAACCCCCTCTCGGCTTGCTCCATCATGTAACCCCTGCTGCTGCCGCCTGCCGCTACTGCCACCAGCCCTCGCTCTGCTTCTCCAGGGACCCCGCCCATCTGCCCGCTGACCCCTCCACGCCCACCGTGGCTTCTGCCCCACCCCGTGTGGCACTGTCGCTGCAGCCAACTCTGCCATTAAAACTCTTTGCCAAAGTACGCACCTCGTTCCCTGGACTGAAGCTGGCTCCCGTGGCCTGAGCCCAGGCCTGGGCCCAGGGTGGGCACAGGGGGTTGCAGCCCATACATCCAGCCTGGAGCTGCTGTGGGCACTTTCCATATGGCAGCCACTTGTACAGCTGCTCGTGTGGGCTGGGCCTGGCCATGAGCGTGTGGGCTTGCGAGTGCCCCCACGTTGGAGCAGAGCTGGCCAGCCTCGGACAGAGCAGGCCTAACTGGTCCAAGGGAGGTCTCTTCCTCTGCACCGGCCGCAGGTGTGCGCTGGCTGTGCTGGGTGCCACTCAGAGTCATCCCAGCCGTCACCCCTGCTGTCCACTTGGCCCTGAGCTCGGGTCTGGGTCCTCCCAGGTGGTGTGGGAACTGCCTTTGTGGCCAGGTGAGCAAGGGTTTGGGACAAAGGCTGGCTGAGATTGTGGTGGGGGTATGAGGATCCGGGGGGCCTCCTGTCTGGCACTCAGAACACCGAGGTTTGGAGAAGGGTCCGTGATGGGGGGTGAGGACAGGTGACAGTAATAACAATGATGACAGTAGTACCATTACTGACACCGCCACCAGCTGCTATTTATTGAGAGCGCTGCTGTGCTGGGCTCTGCCTCAGCACGTCCACGCTCCCTCCCGGGCCGTCTCACCCACAGCCGGTGAGGTCGCAGGGGGCCATCTCCTTCCTCAGGTGGACACGGGGGCTCAGTGACACACCCTCACTGTCTGAGATCACACGGGCAGTCCGTGGACAGCTGAGCCGGGCCTGAGCCCAGCACTCTCGGGCACCCAGGCCTTGGCGGCCCTGGCCATTGCCACGGCCAGCTGCAGGTGGGTGCCTCTGCTGGTGTCGAGCCCCCCCGGCTGCTGCCGAGCCCCCTGGCTGCTGCGGCCACCCCTCTGGTCCTGACCCAGGTCTGGTGAGGAGGCCCTGGCGGCAGGCAGGCTGAGCCTCCAGAGGCGGCACGGGCTCCTCCCCTCAGCAGCCCTGACCTTCAGGGGACACACACTGGCCCTGGAATACGGGTGGGTGGTGTGCCCTGTGGCCCCTGCCCGCTCCACAGCACTGGCTCACTGCGGACTTCTCTGGTCTCTCTCCTGTCCACTGAGCTTGGCAGTCCCAGCCCAGACCCCTTTGCAGACAGGGGGATCCTGGGCTGGGCCTCAGCCAGGAGGGGGCTGGCCCCTCCCACAGTTGTCCTTGAGTGTCCTGGGCTGGACAGTGTCTGGCCACAGAGTGGTGCTCGCTTCTTTGACCTGGCCAGGACCAAACCCAGGATCCCGGGTTTAATGAAGGCAGCTCTTGATTAAAGACTTGGGTTCAATGTGGGCCTTTCAGCCTGGGCCTCAGGCCTTAGCCCATGGCGTCCAGGGTGCCCGATGGCCCGCTCAGCGGCCGGCGCGGTCCAGGAACACGACGAGCAGCCCCAGCAGCATGAGGGGCATGAAGATGAGCAGCAGCCCCAGCAGCTCAAGGCTCAGCAGGCTCAGCAGAGCCAGGCGGCGGGCGCAGGGTCCCCGCTCCCGCAGGGCCCAGAGCCAGGCACCCAGGCAGGGTGGGCAGGGCAGGAAGGGCAGGCAGCCCTGGACGCCCATGGGCCCCGCCAGGAAGCGCAGCTGGTAGCGGTGCTCCAGGGCAGCCCAGGGCCCGGGGCCGCGGCGGGGCAACACTGGTGGTGTGGCAGGCGGCGGGGGCTGGGGCCCGTCGGCCTGCAGCAACTCTTCCTGCAGCCGGCAGATCTCCCACTCCAGCATGGGTGTCTTCTGGCGGCACAGGGGGCAGCGCACGCGGCCCAGGTCGGTGCTGCGGGTGGCGCCCAGCAGCTGGTGCAGGCAGCCCGCGCACAGGCCGTGGCCGCAGTTCAGTAGCTCCAGACGGTGCTCACCGGGCCCATAGGGCTCCGTGCAGATGGGGCACTCGTCCTCCCCACTGTCCGCCTCTGGCACGTCCTCCAGTGGCGGGGCCACGGCGCTGGCTGAGGCTGCAGCCCCCAGCAGGGGCTCATGGTCCAGCAGACCGGCATCCTGGAGCACCCCGAGGCTCACGCTGTCTTCTCCTTCACCTGTTGGCACTTGGCACTCAGTGTCCAACCACTTGGGGCTCAGGGGGGCCAAAGGTGGGCTGGGGGGTCCAGCGCTGGGGGCCCCAGGGCAGGAATCAGGATGGGTGGGCCGGGGCCCTAAGGCTGCGAGGTGTCTGGGAATGTGAGGGTCAGGGTCGCCCTCAGCGCCGAAGCAGCGTTTGGGCTCCACCCTCGCGCCGGGTACTGACCTCCTGGCGGGTGGCCGGCCTCCTCCGCGCTGGAAGTAAACTTCGCCTGGGCCCTGGCGTCCTGTGCCAGCTCCGGGCGGCTCCTGTGCCAGAGTGAGGCTTCCCCAACCAGATCCGGGCCAGAGCCCAGCAGTGGCGCGGTCCAGTTTCCGTAGCAGCAACGCCGGACAGACCAGCGACCGACCAACTGTCGCCGCCAAACACCGGAGATGTGGGAAGACGGCAGACTCCTCCGCCAGCACTTCCTCGACCAGCGCCTGGAGGCTCCTCCCGGGGCGGGGCCGCCGCCAGTCCCGCCCCTCGACCCAGCCTCCCGTTGGGCCACCGGGCCCAAGACGAAAGGGATGGCGGGACTGCCCATCGGCCTGGTCCCGCGCACTTCCCACGCCCCATCCTCCGGGTACCCTCCCACGCTAGCCCAGCCTACCCCTCTGCTCTGCTGTCACCTGGGCTGAGCTGCCCTGCTTATGGAGCCTCTAGGTACAGGTGGGCAAACAGCAGGTCTGTGCTCCATTAAAAGTAAACCTCAAAGCGCTGCAGGGACAGCGTGGCCATAAGTTATTGAACAATGGAACACAGGCACGTGAGCACACACGTGCATACACACCCAAAAATACACACACGCCAACACAAACACATCACACATACACAGGTGCACACACGCCAACACGTGCACACATGCACAGGTGCACACACGCCAACACAAACACGTGCACACA
>NW_004444253.1:872840-874106 GCF_000243295.1 Trichechus manatus latirostris
CACAGGTGCACACACGCCAACACAAACATGTGCGCGCACACACTGGTGCACACATGCACACACGCACGTACACAATGCACACCTGCATGCACACAGCCAACACGGGAGCGGCCATCCTGATGTGGAAGGATGGGTGGCCCACCCACTGCCCGAGGCACATGAAGACACACAAAGAAGACACGCCAAGAAAGCAGTACAGTCAGGTGGCCCGAGGCCGTAATTTATTGCCCCGCCTTCACCTTCCTGGAACCAAGAGGTGCCGTGCTGGCTGAGCCCCACCCTGGGCTCTACAGGAAAGCCTGGGTCCTCACTGCCGCCAGGCCTGGACCTGTGCCCTGGTGGGCCTGGCACTTCACGGTGGGCACCCTGTCCCCAGACTGCAGTGGGACGGTGGGGATCCCAGGGCAGGGCAGGGGGCAGGGCCAGCTCTCACGGGGCCCAATCGTGCTGCTGGGTGCTTTTCCGGGTCACCGTTTGGGCCTGTGGGGAACGGGCCAGCAGGAGGCCCCAACCCAGCCAGCAGCCGAGCTCCAGCCAGAACACGGGACGGGCATGGGCCATGTCGGCAGGGCGGGGAGGCTAAGGTGCTGGTGAGGTGAGGATGGCCAAGGGCGGTGGCGGCAGCAGAGGCTGGAGTGGGCTGGCACCAGAAGGATGGCCTGTGTGCAGGGGCTGGTGGCGCAGGCCCAGGCTGGGGGCCAAGTGCTCCTGACACAGTGATCAGACAGGGCCCGAGGGTGGAGACGCCCCCAGGCACGTGCCCTCTAGACTCTTTTCCGGGCTCACCCGAGGCCTAGGCCCAGGTCTCCACCTGGAAGCGCAGTGTGCGCTGGAGCCTGGCAAGGTAGCTGGCTGCGTCGCGGCCGGAGAGCCCGCCGTGCTCCTGGAAGATTGACGTCAGGGCCTCGGTGACGTCAGCTGGCATGGACTTGGCATTGCTAGAGAGCAGGCGAGAGGCTCAGTGTGGGCCGGGCCCCCAGGGCTGAGCTCACCCCCTCCCCACGCACTGCTCACCCCGCCAGGTAGAAGTGGGCACCGCGGCGGTCCAGCAGCTCCCATACCAGGGGCCCGAGCTCCCGCAGCCGCTGTTGCACATACACCTTCTGCTCCTGGGGGCAGAGCAGGAGGCAGTGTCCGCACCTTGCACCTCTCTACTCTGCCCAAAGGGGCTGAGCCTGTACCCCATCCTGCCCTCCTGGCCCCAGGGGGCTGAGCCTGCGCCCCATTCCGCCCTCCTGGCCCCAGGGGGCTGAGCCTGCGCCCCAT
>NW_004444253.1:874888-876791 GCF_000243295.1 Trichechus manatus latirostris
CCCCATCTCGCCCTCCTGGCCCCAGGGGGCTGAGCCTGAGCCCCATTCCACCCTCCTAGCCCCAGGGGGCTGAGCCTGCACCCCATTCCGCCCTCCTGGCCCCAGGGGGCTGAGCCTGTGCCCCATTCCACCCTCCCGGCCCCAGGGGGCTGAGCCTACACCCCATCTCGTCCTCCTGGCCCCAGGGGGCTGAGCCTACACCCCATCCCATGCTCCTGGCCCGGGAGGGCTGAGCCTGCACCCTGCTGGCCCCCCCACCCCGCCTCCACGGGCACACACCTGCTCCCTAGAGAAAGCTGTGACCAGGGTCAGGCAGCCCCTCCTCTCCAGCTCCCGCCACTCGGCTTCCCAGTAGAAGTCTTGGTCTCGGTGGCGGCAGCCGAAAAACAGGAGGTTTCCTGGGGAAAAGCGCAAAGCAGACTTGAGATGGGGCATGGACACAGGTGCCAGGGCTTCCTGTGAGAGCTCAGGGGTCCCCCCATGGAAGTCCCAAGAAGCAGGCTGTGCTGCTCCCCCTCCCTGGGGCCCTGTACGCTCACCAGTCTGGCCCTGGGCTACCCGCTCCTGGATGGCTGCTCGGAAGGGGGCCACACCTGTGCCGGGCCCCACCATAACCACGGGTGTGTCAGGCATCTTCGGGAAGGTCAGGCCCCCAGGCCGCACCCACAGAGGCACCCGGATGGGTCCTGCTGCAGAAGGGAGGTGGCATGAAGAGGCAGCAGACCCAGGCTGAGGACCGTAGGCCCCCAGCCCAGAACAGGCCGGGCTGCATGGGGGAGCAGGGACCCTGGGCGCCAGCACCCACGCTCCCCGAGGAGCAGAGGGCCACCTTGTCCAGGGTCCAGGGAAGCCAGCCAGCAGGAGCAGAGGCCCCGGCGAGGCTCCTTGAGGCGTGTCCAGTACTGCACCACGGCCACCAGGATCTGCAGCCGCCCAGGGAGGGCCTGGGGAAGGCGACGGTGGGTGCAGGCCGGCCACTCAGCTGCAAGCGCTGCCACCTGCAGGCTGGGCTCTGCTGCCCGACGGTCACGGCCCCCTTCTCCACACCCCCACCCCCATCCCCGCTTCCCCAAAGCCAGCCCGACTCCACCCCCGGGACCCTCACCAACAGAGAGGAGGTGATGGAGAAGGCACGGGGCCGGATCGGGGGGATGAGGTCCAGCAGGTAGTCGGGGGGCACAGCACCTGCCGTGTGTGGGAAGTCACAGAGCACCTGGGAGGGGGGAGTGTCCCTCAGGCCGGCCCGCACTGCGCTGTGGGCTCAGGGCCCGCCCGCCGCCCGTGCCCACCTCCAGGATGGTTCTGCGGGGCCGACTGCAATAGTCATACAGCCCTTCCTGGCCTTGGGCAGAGCTGAACTCCAGCAGCTTCTCCTGTTCCAGCTCGTCCGGGGAGAGGCCAGCCAGGAGCTCAAAGAAGGAGCGGCGAGGGACGCTGGTGATGTCCAGGTACCGTGACACGAGGTGGTGCACGGAGCAGGGCTGAGGCAGCCGTGCGGGGCAGCAGACATCTGCAGCAGTAGGGTGGGCAGTGGGCTGAAGGGGTGTGGGTGGTGGGTCGGGCCATGTGGAAGAGGGAAGAGGGGTGGGGATGGGAAGAGCAGGGGCCGTCTGGGGGCCCCCGGGCTCACCTGGCTCCCGGGGCTGCAGTGTGAAGCACCAGTCAGGGTCCAGGCCCAGCACCTGACAGAACTGCTGGACGTGGCTCGCCGAGTTCTCAGGCTGGATCAGCACAACGTCCCCGGCAGCAAAGCTGTGTGAGAGAGCACCCTGGGCTGCAGAGCTATGAGAGCCCAGTGTGGGACACGGCATGTGTGGGCGGAGAGGGTGGGCTCAGTGAGGGTGACGCGTGTGTGGGGAGGGTGTGGGCTCAGTGGGGGGGACGTGTGTAGGGGAGGGTGTGG
>NW_004444253.1:877173-878735 GCF_000243295.1 Trichechus manatus latirostris
ACTGAAAGTGCAAATTCTCCCTGGGACTGGCTGGTGTGGGCTCAATGGGGGGTATGTGTGTGTGCAGGAGTGTGGGCTCAGTGGGGGGTACATGTGTAGAGAGAGAGTATGGCCTCTGTGGGGGGTTATGTGTGTGTGTGGCCCAGTGGGGGGTACGTGTATACTGGTGTGGGACGCAGTGGGAGGTACGTATGTGGGGTGGAGGGTGTGGCCTCAGTTAGGAGTTACGTGGGGGGCTCAGTGGGGGGTATGTGCATGAGGATGTGGGACCCAGTGGGGGGTATGTGTGTGTTGGGGGAGGGCACTGGGCTTTCTGGGGAAACAGCAGGAGAAAGGAAACAGACGCCCTAGGAGGCTGGGGGAGGGGTACTGAACAGAAGCCCTCTCCCCTGCAGCTGGGCCGGCCTGTGCCTCCTCCCTGGCCACCACCCCGATGCCCTTCCCTGTGGAGTGGCTATCTTTCTGGATCCCAGATCTGTGGCCCACCCTCACCCTGTGCTCTCTGCTGAGGGCACTGAGCCATGTTCTCTGTCTCCCCAGGATGTTTGGTGCCCCGCTGCCCCCGGGTGGACCCTGGTACCTGCTGACAATGGGCAGACCCAGGCGCCCACTTGGTGTCTTGGGTCCTGCTTGGGCTAGGCCCATGGTGAGAACCTACCTGATCCCAGAGCCGGCGATGTCGAACTCGATCAGTCGAACGTCCTGGAAGTGTGAGGGGCCAGTGACCCTCTGGTTAGAGACCATGGGTGCCAGGAAGGGCTGGAGCTCTGAGGGGGGTCCCTGAGGGTCTGTTGTGGGCCCACACCACTCCTCAGTCCTGGAGACCTCCTGCAGGAACTGCAGGGTGAACTTGGATGGCAGACTGTGGAGAGAGCAGGGGCGCTCAGCCCAGATCCCCCCAGGACCACACACCCGCGCCCTTAGGCCATGGGAAGGTTCTGGGGCCGGCTGGGCCGTACTCACGAGACTCCAGGTGGGATCATGCTGAGCCCGGGGGACACTGGGTACAGCCCCAGCACCTTTCCCCACAGGTCGTGCAGCCAGGGGTCGATGGCGGCGTCGGGCCTGTTGAGAGCGCGTGTGGGTCCATGAAGGTTCTCATGACAGCAGCACCCCCGTCCACCCATCCGTCGGGGCACAGACTCACCCCAGCTCATGCTGGTCATCACCCAGGCACGCGGGCAGGAGAGCACAGCCCCCGAGCTGCAGCAGCCGGCGGTGCAGCTTCTTGGCCACAAAATTGAACCTGGGGAGGGACAGAGCAAGGCTGGGCCAGCAGGCGGCCCGGGTGCCGGGCTGTCCCCGCATGCACTTTCCACCCTGGCCGCACCCTGGAGGGGGCAGGGCACAAAAAGCCCGCCCTCTGCCCGCTGTCCAACAAGGCTCTGGGGCTGCCCACCCGTCACCTGCTGTGTGTCACGCGAGGGCGGGAACCAGAGCCTCAGGGCCTGCAGCAGGGGCCTGGCCCCCTCCACTGAGAGCCTGGCACTGGGGCGGGCTCAGGTCTGGCCCCCTCCACTGAGAGCCTGCTGCTGGGGCGGGCTCAGGCCCGGCTCCCTCCA
>NW_004444253.1:878968-880437 GCF_000243295.1 Trichechus manatus latirostris
CTGGGGCGGGCTCAGGCCCGGCTCCCTCCACTGAGAGCCTGGCACTGGGGCGGGCTCAGGTCCTGCCAAGGGTCCTGTGGGCTGGGGCCCGTCCACCCGCACACCTGAGCACGTGCAAACAGTGGGGATGGATGTCCACAGTCGGCAGGACGGGCAGAGCCGAGTCACGTGGCCCCCCCACCCTCTTTCACCCGAGAAGACAGCGGAGCCCTCCCCACGGGTCAGCTTTGGGGAATACGGACGACGGACACACGGACTCTACGCCTGGTCCCCCGCGCCGGCAGCTGGGGGTTTCAAGGTTCTGGTGTCTCAAGGCGCCGTGCGTATCCTTGAACACCAAGTACTATTCCTTAAAGAAGAATGCGAAGCGACGTTCAGGGACACAGTTGTGTGTGCAGATAGTGACGGAAAACAAGCAGAGAGCAGCCGTCCCACCTGTCAGGCAGGTGGGGTGCTGAGGTGAAATGAGTTCCTGTATGTGGCCTTGTGCCTTGGTTCTTTTGGAAAAACAGCTTGAGAGGCAGCATGGCTGAGGGGATGTGCATGGCAGAGAGAAGGGCCTGCTTGCTTGCATGGCCAAGAGGAGCCGAGAGAGCCATCCTGCACCAAACAAGGGAGGGGTGGGATCTCCTCTGTGGGGGAGCCTTCCAGAGTTTCCCTATAAGCTTCCTGGTCCTGATTCCAAGTTGTAGTACCCCATTAATTAATAAGCTGCTTAACTGGAGGTATAGTCTGTGAATTCTGTGCAGCCACTGCAACAAATCATCGAACCCAGCAAAGAAAAAGACAGTGCCGTGGGGAGAACAGCTGGTGTCAGAACTGGTGAAGAAGTTAGAGTGGAAGTATGTCTGACCTCCGCCTCACAGGGATCGGGGGTGCTGCTCTCGATGATGATTCTCATTGTTCCCCCTGAAGTTAACTGAGGTCTGACACCACTTTTTAGGCATCCACGGTGTGGGGCTTAGGCTGGGCCCAGGGGCCCTCACGGTGCTGACCGTTCTTATCTGCCACTCGGATGGGCAGGCAGCATTGCCCACAGCATTGTTCTCTATGCTTTTTCTGTAAAAAGCCTTACAGATGTCATCGCACAGTTTGAGTCTGTACACACATGGGGAAGCCAGCTAGATCTCTGTGCCATCAGCACACGATGGTGACGTGTAGTGGGGCCGCCTGCATGCTGCCTCTGGACCCTGGACGAAGGCGGCCTCTCCTGCCCCACAGTGCCCCCGTTATGGACGAAGGCGGCCTCTCCTGCCCCACAGTGCCCCCGTTATGGACGAAGGCGGCCTCTCCTGCCCCGCAGTGCCCCCCTCATGGAGGAAGGCGGCCTCTCTCGCCCCACAGTGACTCCTCATGGAGGAAGGTGGCCTCTCCCGCCCCAATGTCCCCCTCATGGACGAAGGCGGCCTCTCCTGCCCCACAGTGCCCTCCTCATGGAGGAAGGCGGCCTCTCCTGCCCCACAGTGCCC
>NW_004444253.1:880617-883576 GCF_000243295.1 Trichechus manatus latirostris
GCCTCTCCTGCCCCACAGTGCCCTCCTCATGGAGGAAGGCGGCCTCTCCCGCCCCAATGTCCCCCTCATGGAGGAAGACGGCCTCTCCTGCCCCACAGTGCCCCCCTCATGGAGGAAGACGGCCTCTCCTGCCCCACAGTGCCCCCGTTATGGACGAAGGTGGCCTCTCCTGCCCCACAGTGCCCCCCTCATGGAGGAAGGTGGCCTCTCTCGCCCCACAGTGACTCCTCATGGACGAAGGCGGCCTCTCCTGCCCCACAGTGCCCCCCTTATGGACAAAGGCGGCCTCTCTCGCCCCACAGTGACTCCTCATGGAGGAAGGTGGCCTCTCCCGCCCCAATGTCCCCCTCATGGACGAAGGCGGCCTGTCCCGCCCCCCAGTGCCCTCTTACACCAGATGGGAGGGCCCGGCATGGGTGCGTGCTCCCGCAGGGGGCGTCTGTGGGGACGAGGCACAGCCATGACAGGTGCCTGCAGTGACCTGGGAAAGCTACTCCTGCTGACTCACTTGGCGTACGAGGAATCCCCAAGGCCCAGGACGGCAAAGTCCATCTGGCAGAGGGAGGTCGGTGGCAGGTTCTTCCGGAATAGGAACCTCCAGAAGTTCTACAACCAGAAGAAACCGCTCGTTAGAGTCCCCAAGCCCTGGGCCAGTCCTGCAGCTCTCAAAGTGAGTGGGACCACGTGGCAGGAAGGGTGGGAAGGGCCTCAGGGGGGTGGGGTTCTGCTGTGCCCAGCTTGCAGGATGAAAGGCTGCAGGGGAGACCATGGCTGCCCTGCTAGCAGGAGCCTGGGCCCCAGTGGGCCCCAGACCTGACAGGGTGGGTGGGAGGGCTGCCCCAGGGCCCTTGCCAGGGCGCCTACTTTCCTGCTCCCAAAAACCCTATTCTAAGAAGACAACAAGGGCAAAAACACAGTTTATTCTGATTACGGTGGCCAGGTGTTCGAACAAATACAGAAAATTACAAAAAAGAAAAAAGCTACAGGAAACCACCAGCACAGAGTACGGGGCGGGGGCCATGCCTTCCAGGCCCAGGCCTGGGACCAGGCAGCAGGGAAGCTGGCACTCCTGACAGGGGAGACTGAAGAGGGGGACACCCAGGACGAGGGCCAGGGCCCAACCCAGGAGGCCAACCAGTTGGAAGATGGCAGGACCCCAGCTTTGCTTTCCTTACCCCAGCATCCCCCAGCCTCTGTCCCGACACCCTCATGGTTCCAGCTCTAGCCCGTGACTTCTGACCTAGGCTGAGCGGCCACACCCAACAGCCCCTTGGTCTCTGCTGTTTACTCTCTTGTGCAGGGCTCCCACCCTGGGCTCCAAGCCCCTGCTTTTCCTGACCGCATGCGGCTCTGCCTGCCCCGTCCTCACCCTCCTCTGCCCCTGCTCGCCCACCTTCCCAAATCCACACACCCACCACCGCACAGCCCGGCCTCAGGCCACTGCCTGCTCCAGTGAGTCCTGTCTCCAGGGACATCAGGGTCCCGACCCCTGAGGTCTGAGCCTGTGTCTGCAGACACGTCCCTTCCATCCCGTGCCAATCACCGCCAGCCTGGAGGCCTCATCCAGACCACCTCGTGCACTTGGCCCTGGCAGAGGATCCAGCCCGACTGCAGTAGCTTCCCCCAACCCGTCTCCTCACAGCTGCCAAAGGGACCTCCAGCACACACGGCTCACACGGCAGCCTGTCTTCATACCTCATGCTTCCGTGAGCACACGCTGCCCAGCCTCCGCCCCAGCCCGCCCAGCCCCTGCACAGTGAGGGGTGCGGGACCTTGCACCCCTCAAAGGCCCAGCCCTGCTTGTGGCCGACACCCCCTCAGACCAACCCCCAGGGTCCCCGAGCTCCACCTCTTGGGATCACACCTGGCAGTCGGCAGTTCCCACCTCCTGAGCACTCCACTCCACATCTCCTGGGTCAAAGCCCACGTTCTGGAAGCCCGGGATGGCCTTCTTGCTTATTTCAGTGGAGAACTACCTCCTGGGCTTCCCGAGACAGGACTCATGAGAAGTCAAGTCTCGGGACCTTGCACGTCCTGATTCTCCCCACACCTGGTCCACAGGTCCACCAGGCATACTAAAGGTTGAAACCCTTTTCCTTGAGAATCTGAGGCTCTGCTCTAGGTGCCTCCAGCTTCCAAGGTCGCTGTGGGGAAGCCAGAGGCTGCTCTTCTGGCCGCTCCTCTGTATGTGGCCTGCTCTGTCCCCAGGAGCTAAGTCTATGCCCACGAGCCCTGGTGAGCATTGCTCTCATGCAGCGAGGCCTCCTGGCACCGGCAGGCCCTTTTGGCTGAAGACTTGCCCTTCAGTTCTGGGACGTCTTCTGTCGCTCATCCTTAATAATTTTCTTCCTGCCATCTCGTGTTCATTCTGAACCTTCTGGAATGATCTCTGAACTTCAGGGCCTTCGCTTTCCATTCTCTATTTCTCTGCTTTTTCATACTTGCTGGGAGAATCCCCTAACTTTATTTTCCAACCCTTCTGCAAGTTTTTCAGTATCGCCTTGAACTGAAAGGATTTTTCCTTGGTCTCTAGTTTTGTTCTGCGAGGTGTTTCTGTGGCACCTGCTCTGTTTCCTCCTTCTCTGCCGAGCAACCTCCGTGGTCCTGTCCTTCACCCCAGTCTTTCCTCAGATGTGCCAGGCTCTCCCCGACCTCTTTACACCAAGAGGCTAACAGACAGCTGTGAGGACGGGGCCTGTCGCCTGGCTTCATGGCACGGAGGTGGGGCGTGGCCCAGCCTGTGGGAGCCCGTTCCCCTGGCCATGCAGTTCCCTACGAGGGAGCATCTGCCCTACCTGGGAGCTGCGCAACCGCACTGTCACCGCGAAGACCTGAGGTGAGGTGGGGGCCTTCCTCCTGGGGAGACCTCAGTCCTCGACGCCAGCATCCTGCTCCGGCCTCCGTGCCCAGGCCCCAGCCTGCAGCTCCGTCTGGGGAGACCCCAGTCCTCGACGCCAGC
>NW_004444253.1:883886-891424 GCF_000243295.1 Trichechus manatus latirostris
GCAGCTCCGTCTGGGGAGACCTCAGTCCTCGATGCCAGCATCCTGCTCCGGCCTCCGTGCCCAGGCCCCAGTCTGCAGCTCCGTCTGGGGAGACCCCAGTCCTCGATGCCAGCTTCCTGTTCTGGCCTCCGTGCCCAGGCCCCAGCCTGCAGCTCCGTCTGGGGAGACCCCAGTCCTCGACGCCAGCTTCCTGCTCTGGCCTCCTCTTAGGGCGGCCATCCTGGCACCTGTCTTGATCTGCGCTTACCTGGCGTGACGGCCACCACATCCAGTGTGATCTCCGCCCTGACCGCCGATCCCAGCTCAGACTCGAGGGGGGGTCTCTGTTACTTCTCTCTCCTCCCCATGCCTCCCAGCACACGGACCCACCCTCCACTCACCACCCTTCTCTCTTGTCCCCAGGAAGGGCCGCCTTCCTCCTATCGGGCACAGCCACCGCCCCCTGTGCTTGGCTCTTAAACCCTTGGCCTCAAGGGGGCTTGCCCCCAATCTACAACTGTTAGAATTGAATTGTATCCCCCCAAAATGTGCTGTAAATCCTAGCCCCTGTACCTGTGCTTACAATTTTATTTAGGAAGGGATTTTCGTTGTTGTTTTAATCAAACGGTATTAGCATAGAATATGTCTTAAATCGACCTTTTCTAAGACATAAAAGAGATTAAACTTGCAAGCCAGCAAGCAGAGCTGGGAGAAGACAGACGCCATGCAGTGCCACAGGAAGGCCACCAAGGAGCCAAGGAATAGATGCTGAAGAGGCAAGGACCTTCCTCCAGACCCAACAGAGAGAGAGTCTTTCCCTAGAGCCAGCACACTGAATTGGGATCTCGAGCGCCCTAAACTGTGAGAAAACATATTTTTGTTTGTACAGCAGCACTGGAGAACGAGGGCACCAACCTTCAACCTTCTTCTCTCCAGTCTGTTCTCAACCAGCAAACACGCCCACGTCTCTCTCTTCTCATCCTTACTTTTTAATTCTGCACCTCCTTCACAGACAAACTTAAACACACAAAAAACCATGAAAGACTCTCTCCACTCACCTCTTACTCACTGTCTGATCCCCGTACTCTAACTTCTGCCCCCAGGAAGCCACTGACACTGCTCTGCCCAAGGCTGCCACCATCCCTTTGCTAATAAACCAACGCGTCCCTCTTAGGCCTTATCTCAGTGCCTTCCCTGGACTCTGAGCACTGCACACCTTCTTCCTGAAGCACCCACTCCCCTGCCCTTGATCCTGGGTGGTGCATTCCCTCTTCCTGCTGCTTGGGCCATTTTTGCGTCCCCATCACAGGCTTTTCTCCAGCCTTCCGTGCCCCGATGTTCAGGGCGGTCTGTCTTGGGGGCGGTGCTTCCTTTTCTCACACCTCACCGTCTCCTGAGCCCCTCTCACCTATGCCTAGACTTCCACGGCTACCTGTATGTCAGCCACTCCAACACTGAACTCCAGCCTAGAATCCTCGTCCGAGCCCAGACCCACCGACACCGCCAACTTGGGTGTCTTCCAGGACCCTGCCCCACTGTTTGTCCCCGTTTTCTGTGAGTGAAATGACCCTCCACCTCAGTGCCAAACCTGAAGCTGTCTCAGCTGTCTTCTTTTTGATCTTCACGTCGATGCAGTTACCTGTTCTGCATGTGATCCTATCTTATCTCTGGGGTGTGCCCCCCTTCCTCTGCCCTAGTTGTCCCCCAGCTCAGGCCATGAGCATCTCCCGCTGGCACTGTGCAGCTCCTGCCATCCTTCTCATTCTCTGACACCCTGTTCTCCCCGGCAGACAAGTGGTGGTCTGGTTAGAACAAAGGCCTGACTGTGTCACCTCCAAGCCCAGGGGCTTCACTGTGGCTGCCCTGGCTCTCTGGGATTGGGCCAGCTGCCTGCCTCCCTTCTCCTCCCCTCCAACGCCAATACATTCCTTGGCTTGGTCATAATGAATTGTGTCTTGGTCTTCCCACAGACTATCCAGTCTCCCTCCCCTCCACAGGCTGCTCCCTCTACCCTGGTACCTGGCTAGCCCCCACTGTCCTCCAGGACTCAGCTCACACTCCTTTCTTCCAGAAAGCTCTCCCTGAGACCCAGGCTGGGCTAGATGCCCCTTACCAATGTTCCCACAGCACCTGGCCCTTCTTTAGCGGCACGTACCTCCTAGTATCGTAACTGCCTGTCACACTTGCTGCTTCTGCTATGTTGGGAGTTCCAGGAGGATAGAAATGTGCCTACTGTGTTCACGGCTAGAATACGATGTGTGTTCAGTAAATGGTCAAAGAAATATAGAGTGCTCCCTGAAGATCAAACAGTCCAGAAACACACACAAGATCCAGACCAGACTCATATACTGCCCCAGAAATACAGGAGAAAGTATGATGGAAAAGAAGAGTATTTGCTAGCCTGTGAAATGTTTTTAGGGAGGACAGCCACCAAAGACATCCTCCCAGATGCCAAGGGAAAACGAGATCCACATGAGCTTGCAGTGGACACAGGACGGTCAATTACTGTGCTTCTCAGACTCTCGGGCCAATGGGTAGAGGGTGAGGGTTGAGGTAGGGATCTGAGCTCCTGAGCAGGTGTAGCCTCATCAGCTCAGCCTTACCTTCATGTTGTCAGGGGGGTCCCCTTGGCCTGTAGTTGCACAAACAAATATCACCAAGGACTCGTTAATCAGATTCACCTCAACAAAAAGACAAACGTGTAAGACCTCCAGTTGTAATGCCCAGGCAACTTACCACCCCCCGCCCCGTCAGAGTGAAAGGGACTCATGGGGGCGCTTAGAGTCGTGGAGAAAGAAAAAGCACAGTCGAGCGGACTGCCTGTCTCCTCGCCTGCAGCCTGCACCCTCCTACCTTGCCCCCCTCCTCCATGCCCTAAGCTGAACTCCTCCTTCCCAGCCTCCCCTTCCCCTAAAACCGCCGGAATCGAAGGGCTCGCTCTCAGATAAAACGTGACGCCCCGAGTCCTGAGGGGTCAAGCACGCCAGGCCTGCTGGAGTCCCCCGCTTAGGCTCTCAGGGGCCCTCACCACTGGGTAGGAGTCCAGGGCCAGCACCCGGCAGTCCAGCCGCCGGCGCCGGGCCTCGCGGCCCAGCCTCTCAGCCATATCTTCGGCTGTTCCAGTCTGGCTTCCGAAGAGCACCAGAAGCCGGGCGCTCGACATCCGAGGCGCGGCTTGGGGCAGCTACACGAAGACAGACCAGCAAGAACAGGCAGCTCTCTCCGACGGCGGCTACAGACTCTAACTTCCGACTTCCGCCGTCGGCCGGAAGTGACGCCCTCGGACCGCGCCCGGCGGGGCATGGCGTCTGAACGAGGTGGGTGTCGGCTGGCGGCCAGTGCTTGGTCCTGGGCCGGGACTGGGGGACTGGCGGCGCGCCGGGGCCAAGGGCCGGGACAGGTGGGTCCGCTCGCTGCCTCTCGCGCGCAGCGGCGGTGGCAGGCTCTGGCGAGCCCCGCGGGTGGAACGATCGGCTGGACCACGGCCCGGGGCCCGGCCCGCTGTCAACCGGCAAGATGCTCTTCTCGCTCCGGGAGCTGGTGCAGTGGCTAGGTTTCGCGACCTTCGAGATCTTCGTGCACCTGCTGGCCTTGTTGGTGTTTTCCGTGCTCTTAGCACTGCGTGTGGACGGCCTGGCTCCTGGCCTCTCCTGGTGGAACGTGTTCGTGCCCTTCTTCGCCGCTGACGGACTCAGCACCTACTTCACCACCATCGTGTCCGTGCGCCTCTTCCAGGACGGAGAGAAGCGGCTGGCCGTGCTCCGCCTCTTCTGGGTCCTCACGGTCCTTAGCCTCAAGTTCGTTTTCGAGATGCTGTTGTGCCAGAAGCTGGTGGAGCAGACTCGGGAGCTCTGGTTTGGCCTGATCACGTCTCCGGTCTTCATTCTGTTGCAGCTGCTCATGATTCGCGCTTGCCGGGTCAACTAGCCTGCAGAGGGGCCGGGGAGGGAGCCCTGGACAGCTAGAATGCTGGACTCCTAGCCTGACCCTCCTTCCTCTGCACCATCGGAGAGGTCTCTGTCTGAAGACAATACCCAGTTTTCTTTACACCGATCGTGTCTGAAATTATTCCCACAGCAGGGCCAAACAGACCAGTCTTGACCCTTAAAATGCATTTCCTATTGCTCTCAACTTTGAGCTGCAAATCCTGGGTTGACCTGAGAAGGGTCCCAGGCCAGAAACGCCTCTGACTGTTGGACGTTGTATGTAAGTAAAATGCACTGATGGGATCTGAGTGTGCCCTGCGGACCCATGGGAAAGCACCCCATCCCAAGGCTGCAAAGCCGGACTCAGGGATTTCCTCTGACCAGCAGTGCTGACCTGGGAGCTTACCTTCCTGTCTATCTAGACCAGACTTCATTACATGCTTGAACTCTGAGAACTGTAAACAAGCTGGTGCCTCCTCTTCTATGGGACGCGGAGGAGGGCCCTTTCTTCATTCCAGCCAAGGCAGATACAAGGAGTATGTTGAACAAGAGCACGATTGGGACCCAGAGGCTGGGTCGCCTGAGAAAGGAACTCTGCTTTCAAGGCTCTGCTTGGCTCTATTTCTGCACATATTACAGTTTCACGGACTTCCCGCCACCTTGTGGCCGGCACTGTTAGCACACCTGAGGCAGGTTGAGGCTTCCCCAGGTCCGTGGGGCTGGCGAGAGGAACAGGTGCTCCGATGCTCGTGAGCGTTGAGACCGACAAACATGCAGCGTGTGAGTGGGCCTCTGGTCACTAGGAACTGAGCCTGGCCCAGGCTTACCATCCCAAGGCTTTGGTCTGATGCCAGTCAGGTGCCAAATGAGAACATTTGCTGACAGGAAAATAAAATAAATGTTTTGCTGAAGTGAATAGTGAGTGCCTCTCGAGGGTTAGACAAGGTCGATGCTGAGGTGCTCTCTGCTCTGTGAGATCACTGGGCTTACAGAACAGCTCCAACTCCCAGATTCTTCGTTCGGAGAATCCCTGATCCCTGCCTGGGGGTGGTAGGGTGCCCCCCCCCCCAGGGTGAGGACAACAGTTCGGCCTGTGTTAACCTGCTGAGTAGCCTGTGTGACACCAGAGCCTTGGTTGCAGCCTGCAGGCTGTATCTGGACAGCTGGTGTGCTGAAAGTGTTTTATATTTATAGAGTTGTAAAAACAAAGAAGTATATGTGGCAGAGCGACTGTGGCCCACAAAGTATGACACAGTTGGCACCTTAGCCCAGATAATTCTTTGTTGTGTGTGTTGGGGGGTGCTGTCCTGTGCACTGGATGTTGAGCAGCGTTCCTGGCCTCTACCCACTAGAGGCCAGTAGCATCCCTCCAGTTGTGGCAACCAAAAATATCTCTAGGCACTGCCACATGTCCTCTGGGGGGCAAAATTGACCTCATCAAGAGCCACTGGGCTAAAATATTTATTATCTGGTCCTCAGAAAATGTTTGCCAGCCTCTGCTCTAGTACACCAGCTGGGCAGATGGTGTGAACCTTGTGATCCCTTTGCCTAGGGTGGATGCTGAGTGGCTAAACCCCTGCAATACTTGGGCTTATCTGGATTATGCTATAGCTACCAGGGATTGGCATAACTTTTGTCCAAGCAGAATACAAGCTGCATGTCAGGAGTGGATTTCCTTATAAAGCTATTTTTGGTCTTCATGGCTTATTTGTGAATGTGCCCCTGTTCTATTTTGGTAGTTCACAATTGGGTGATCCTGTTGGTGTAAAAGTGAAGAGCATAAGAAAGCTTAGGTACCTCTGGGAAGGTTGCTTTGAGGAAGATCTTAAGGGAGGAGACACTTGGCATCTGGAAGGCTAGAATCCAAAGTGTTCTTCAGCTTCATAGAGTGGGTGGAGGGCTTGGTGGTGCGGTGGTAGAATTCTCAGCAAGCATACAGGAAACGTGGGTTCAGATCCTGGCCAATGCACCTCATGCACAGCCAGCATGTCTGTCAGGGGAGGCTTGTGTTGCTGTGATGCTGAACAGGTTTCAGTGGAGCCTCCAGACTAAGGTGGACTAGGAAGAAAGACCTGGCGATCTACTCCTGAAGTCAGGCAATGAAAACCCTGTGGAGTACATTTCATTTTATTGTATACAGAGCCACTATTTGTCAAGGTCCGACTCAACAGCATAACAATAGCATAGACAGGAGACTACAGCAGCATTAAGGTAGTGGCAGCTGTAGATAGACTGCTGTGGGACCTGGAAGCTGAGAAGAGCACCCCCAGCTGAAAACCTGCCCCATCTTTGCAGAGACAAAGGCACCCTTGGAGCCCTGTCCTTGAAAGACGAGTGGTGTAGGAGGCAGTAGTTTCATTACTTCGAGCTGCTGACTGCAGGGTAGGTGACAGAGAGGTGGGTGACGGCTGTTGGTGCTCTAACTTCCCTGTCTTCCCAGTGCTCCCAGCAATCTTCCTTAGCAAGAAGATTGTGGGCATTGCAGCCCTCGCCCGTGGCCCAGCCTTGGGACATGAGGAAAGTCGATAGATGAAGGAAGAATAGCTGTGGGACGCCACATGGTAGAGTGAGTGGGTCCGTTTGTTTTCAGAGCCTGGAACCTGCCCTCACCCACTTTCCTGGCTCATTCTGCATCGGAGCGAGTGTGGAAGGAAGTGCCCCTCCCCTGTGCCTCCCACAGAGTCTCATGAATGGCAAGGCGTGGGGTAGAGGGTCTCACACTTGATGAGCAATGGAACCACCTTTGTAAAAACCAGGGCCTCTGGGTACCCTCCCTGAAAACTGATGTCTTAGGGCTGGATGGAGCTCCGGAATTTGCATTTTGCTAAGTCCTGCAGGGAGCCCTGGTGGCGCAGTGGTCAAAGCGCTCGGCTGCGAACCGAAAGGTCAGCGGTTGGAATCCTACCAGCGGCTCCGCAGGAGAAAGATGTGGCAGTCTGCTTGTGTAACCATTTACAGCCCTGGAAAGCCTATGGGGCAGTCCCACTCTGTCCTGCAGGGTCTCTGTGAGTCTGAATCAATTCGACGGCAGTGGGTTTGGTTTTGGGTTTTGGTTGAGGTCTTGCGGAGCACCCGCACCTGAGGAGCGCAGGTAGGGAGAAGGGCCTAGACCGGCGGCGGGAGGCCGGTTTGTCGCCTGTGCACCTCCTACCTCCTTCGAGGGCGCGGCGGGCCCTTCCCCCAATGCGCTCTCAGCGGAGGGGCAGGCGAGCTGGGTGCCGCCTGCTTAAGAAAGGCCCAACCCGGGCCAAGGTCACAGCACCGCGGGGCCCAGAGGTGCCGCCCCCACCGGGACCCGCCCTCCGGCGCCGGCGGCCCGAGCCCAGGGCGCAGAGGCGGAAGTCCGGGTAGCCAATGATCAGCGTGCGGCCCCAGGGGCGTGTCCGGCTCCGCCGACGGGCGTTGTCCAATGAGCTCGGGAAGGCGTGGTCGAGGCCCGCGTCCTCCAATCCGCGGGGCAGTTTCCAGGGCCGGGCCTCGGGACGAACAGTCCTTCCCTGCCATACGTGGAGGCCTCCCGCTGGGGGCGGGCCCGAGCGGGCCTCCTCCAACGGGCGGTGGCCTGGGAGGGGGCGGGCCCGCCCGAGGGCCGGCAGCGGGCGACCGCTCGCCGATCCCTGGCCAGGCGCAGTT
>NW_004444253.1:892116-911061 GCF_000243295.1 Trichechus manatus latirostris
GGACCCGCGCGTGGGCGAGCGCGCCGCCTGGTTCGAGCGAGAGTGGCGCGGCGGTGGGGCCAGCCGCGGAGCCCGGCGCAGCGACTTCCTGCAGAAGACGGGCAGCAACTCCTTCATCGTGCACCCCCGGGGCCTGCACCACGGCGTGGGTGCGCGCCCACTCCCCAACGGGCCCGCGGCCCCGGAGCCCCGGGCCGGCCCTGCCAACGGCCTCGCAGGCGCCCTGCCGGGGCCAGCCTCCCCCAGCGCCGCCCAGCGCGCTGGTGAGTGGAAGCCAAAGGTGGAGTCGGTGGAGCCCCCCCTCTACTCGCCCCCCAGCCCTGGAACCTCCAGTGCCACTCCAGCCATGCCTCCGACGTTCCCTGAGCCGAGCCCTGCCAGTGCCACTCCCAGCCAGCGCCAGTGGGTGTCGGCGGCCACCAGCGCCAATGACTCCTTCGAGATACGGCCAGCCCCCAAGCCAGACATGGAGACCATCCCCGAGGGGGACCTCCAGGCCCGAGCCCTGGCCCGTCTCCGCGTGAACTCTCGAAACTCCTTCGTGTTCATCCCCAAGCGAAAGACCTCCGGTGCCCGTGCCCCTGGGGGGAGGCAGCCTGTGGAGCAGCCAAAGGGGGGGCTGGGCTGGGCCTCCCAGCCCCCGGAGCCCGAAGCTCAGCTGGTCCCTGAGGTGGATGGTGTGCCTGCCTGTCCCAGGCGCCCCTTGGGGGCCGAAGCACCCTGGGCAGTGGAGGAGGGGGATTGCCCCCAGCCAGCCACCGTCCTTGCTGACCGGGCGGTTAGGTGGCAGAGGCCTTTGTCGCCGCCCCCCTCTCTGCGGGCTGCCACCGAAGCTGAGCCTGCCCAGGGCTTCGGGGCTCCTGGCCTGGCCAGAGAAGGCCGGAAGCTTGGGAGACCAGGGCTTCCGGTCACCTTCATTGATGAGGTGGACTCAGATGAGGAGACCTCTCAGGCGGCCAAATTACCTCCCCAGTACTGCCTACATCCCTCCACGCCCGAGCACTCGCCGGGGCTCCAGCACCGTGGTGGCAACACCTTCACTGTAGTGCCCAAGAGGAAGCCGGGGGCCCTGGAGGAGCAACACTCTGGTCAAGCCAATGGGGAGGCCCGGCCAAGAGAGGGTGAGGAGGAGGAGGAGGCAGGCGGCCCCGGGGGGCCCCATGTCGCCCTGGGGACTATGCTAAAGAAGCGCTACCCCGCCGTGCATGAGATTGAGGTGATTGGCGGCTACCTGGCCCTGGAGAAGTCCTGCCTCACCAAGGCTGGATCCTCAAGAAAGAAGGTCAGTGGTGGGGGCAGGCAATGAATGGCTTCTGTGGGGGCCAGAGGGGCACAGGGCTGGGTAGCCATACTCGTTCCGGGAGGCCTGATGACCCTGGACATGGGGACAGTGGGCCCATTGCATCTCACAGGGCTGAGGGTCAGTCTTGGTGGCCTGTCTGGTGTATACTGGGAAGGGCCTGGGCTGGTGAGGTTTGTCTCATTGTGGGTCCAAATGGGAGAAGCAGCTTGCACCTACTGGCTCTGACTGAGGAGTGTGGGGTTCCAGCATGTGCAGGCAGCAGGGGCCAGGATCTCAGTGGAAAGGCACAGGGGCCTGTGACATCGTGAGGCCCATTCCCACTGGCTGTTAGCTTGGAGATGTCCATCCTGTGCCCCTCTCAGTCTCCAGAGATTGGTGGGACCTGGCCTTGGAAGAAAGTATATAGAGCTCCTAGTGTGTGCCAGGCCTGTCTGGGCACGGGGTGGTCCTGGGGAGGGGGCCTGCATGCAGACAGAGTAGCCACCTCGGGCCGAGACCGAGGCGCAGGGGCCTCTGGACGAGCCTTGCTCATCCCCTGGCCCTCCCTGGTGGCCTGGGACCCTTTGAGCACAAAAAAAAACTTCCTCAGATTCTTCCTGGTCATTCCAGCAGCTGGTTTTTTCCTGGGGCAAATTCCAACGCCAGCCTCACACAACTCCCCCCGCCAACTGGCAGCAGGCTGATAGATGGGCCGGGCCTTCCCCAGTATTGAGATGGCGCCCGTGGTGTCGCCCATGGCTACCCCCATCCCAGCCCCTGAGGCCACCTCTCCCTCAGCCTCAGTTTCCCTGAGCTGACAAGGTGGGGGTGCCTCTGTGAACTAAGCCTCCTCGCCCCTGCTCTGCTGGTCCCCAGACACACGTTCCCTCCTCCCGCCTTTGACTTCCTCTACCGCTGGCCTTGGCACCACCTCTGCCCTCCTGGCTGAGGGTGTCCACCTGCGGCCCATCTGACCAGCCTGGCATCCATGCCCATCTCCCCACAGTGCTGCCCCCTGGAGACTGTCCCCATCCTGCCGGGCCTGCGCTTGCCTCTGCCCCCCGCCATTGCCCTGCCCTTTGTCCTGAGCCGGCTGGGGAGAGGAGTCTGTGTGTTTGTGCCCTAACCCAGTGCGTCGGCCCCCAGCATCCCCCTCACCTGTCTCCCAAGCTGCCCCCACTCTCTTGTCTGCCCTGACCCTCGACCCAAGCTGCTCTGAGAGGTGTCCCTTCCCATGATGGTAGAGGTGATAAGAACCCTCCCCGTTTCACAGATAAGGAAACCGAGGCCTGGGAAAAGCTGAGCGACTCGCCAAGGCCATTAGTTCTTGGGTAGGACTCAGACTCAGCCCCTTGTTTCTAGAGCCCCTGCCCTGACCCTTGGGCTGCGGTCCACCTTGCACCTGGCTTCTTTACGGGACTTGAGGGCCATTGTCCCAGGCTGTGGACAGAGCTGTGGGGGCCACTTGGGGCCTGGTTGGGGTACAAAGGGTGGAGAGGGGCCTGAGGCCCAGCAGGGCAGAAGTGATGGGAGGTAGAGCCGAGACTGAGAAGCAGGTCCTGGCCAGGCCAGGGAAGGGACAAGACCAGCCTGGCGCTGCCTCTGTGACAGCCTGGGTGTCCAGATGGACACCCAGCTGGGCCCTGTCAGGGCAGCTTAGCCTGCTGGCTGTGCCTTCCTGTCTGGGCAAGCACCACCTGGCAGAGAGGAGCGCCTGCTGGGGGGACGAGGCTGCCCGGTGGCCTTGAGCATGGTGGGCCTGCTGGGGGGATGGGGCTGCCCCGTGGCCTTGGGCACAGTGGGCCTGCGGGGGGCCAGCTCAGTGCACACAGCCACCTTCCTGAGCATCCCTCCTGCCCACAGGCCCCCAGGGCCATGCTACTGCTCAGCACAGGGTGGAGGACACAGCAGGACCCCTCCCTCGTGCTTCTTCAATCCCTAGGCTGCCCCGCCCAGAACTGCCCGAGTTGGCCTTTGCTGGGTATTCTGTCCTGCTTCTTCTCCCCATCCCCCAGCCCAGGAGGACACGGGTGGGCTGGAGTGTGGGGCCTCAGAGCCCACGGGGACCTTGGGCATGTCTTCCTAGCTGACCACAGGGTCCCTGGTGGGAGGCACAAGTGGGCCAGGTGCCTGTGCCCACTGACGGCCGTCTGTGCTGTGCTCTGAGCATGCCGAGGGGGCACCCCGTCCTTCATGAGCGCCGCCCGGCCATCCTCCCTGCGGTCCGTGAGCTCGGAGGCCTGCCTGGCGGGCACACGTCCCCGCTTAGCTATCTGTTGGCAGAACCCACAGATCCCCTATGTCTCCTGTCTCTCTCGGCCAGCTTCCGGCTGATGGCTGTGCGGGTCCAGCCATGCCCCACGCTGCACACACTGCCCCAGCCCTAGGCTGCTCTTGTCAGCAGTGGGGGGGTCAGCAGCTCTTTGTCAATGAGTCTGGTGGTCACTTCTCACCTCTCGACACAGGGTTGGTCAGCTGCCACACCCCCTTCTCTGTGAAATGCCCCCTGCCCGGCCCCACCTGCCCTCTGTCCCTCCCCCTCCTCCATCCTTTCATTTCCTGGACTCCTGCTTCTGGGCGCCCTGGACGTCACATCCTTACCGAAGGGTAGCCGCCACTCCTACTTGGTGGCTTGGCCTCAGCCTCATCTCTGACCTTCAGACCTCCCAAGTATACCTCTCTGCCAGCCCTGGGCACCACCCCTCCCTATGTGCTCTTCCTGGTGACGCCACTTTCCCGCAGCATCAAGCTCCACGTCCTCCCTGCTCCTGCTCCCCCAGGCATAGTCCATCTCTGCAGACACAAAGCCGGGCGGCCCAGCCCCGTCGTGCCACATATGGTCCCTGGCAGAGGCGCCTCTCACTGCCCTCCCTTCCTCCTTTCTCTGGCTCTTCCTGCAGGTCCCCCTCATGGTCTTGCTGGAACCCAGGGACACCCAGCCTGGCCTGGGCTCTGTTCTGCTCCATGTCCCCACAGCCAGGGCTCTGGCCTGGGGCAGGGACTGTTCGACCCAGGCAAAACCCAGCCTCAAGGAAGCGGCAGGAAGCAGCTGTGTGGTGCCCCCAGGGCAGCCGTCGGCTGGTGGCCGGCCACTGTGCACAGTGGGGACGGGGGGTGAGGGGCAGGGCTGGCCGGCCCCACTGCCCAGAGTGCAGGGTGGACGCCCTGCAGTAATTCAAGCTGGGCGTCCCAGCAGGGCAGGTCGAAGGAGAACAAAAGCATCCTGTGCAGGCTGGGAGGCTCAGCGTGACCCACCTGCTCAGGACTTTGGGCAAAGTCCCCGTCAGGCAGGTGCAGGCAAGGGCCAGGCCCTGGCCGCGCCCTCCTGCCTGTCGCCTCCCAGCTGCGAGGGACGGATGGCTGTAGCAGCTTGAGTCACGAGGCATTCTGTGACCCACTGACTGGCACTTGCAGAGGGAGGGCAGCTGGGGGAGCCCAGGTCAGGGAGGCCTGGGAACCCCACAGGCCCACAGGCTGGAGTTTGGGGGTGACCGGTCCCCAACCCCTGCCCGACCACGCTGCGTCAGGCCGAGTGCCCACTGCGTCCCCAGCCCCCTCAGCCTGCCTGCTGGGAACCAGTTATGTGGACTGACAGCACGCTAATCGGCTCAGGCCCTGGCACTGGGCCCTTCCTGTGTCCCCATCGCTGGGGGCTGGGCCGGGAGGCCTCTGCTTCTGGGGGCCGTGCAGCTGTGTCGGGGCTCCCTGGGGTCCTCGCTGGGGGCGCCTGGGAGGGGTGGGGAAGACCCTGGCCCACCAGCCCCATCCTGCCTAGGGTCTGTCCCTGAAGCCCAGAAGGTCCGTCTAGAGGCCCAGGCGACCCCATTCCCGTTGGGGTACAGGGCGGATGCCGAGGCCAAGGGGGTGTCGGGTTGAGGCTAAAGAGCTGGCCAGCAGTGAGTGGGCTCTGTGGACTTGCAGGATCGGGGGCCAGGGGCTGGAGCGCCCCGAGTGGCGTGGAGCTCCAGGGGTGGGGCCTGTGAGTTGCCTAGCACGTCTCTGGGCCTGAGCTGTGCTGTGCCAGGGAGGCTTTGGAGCTTGGGGGGACCCAGAGGGTGCTGTAACCCGGGGTGCAGGGGGCGCCTTGGCTGTGTGCATGTGAGTGTCCGTGCACGTGAGTAAACACGTGTGGCCGGGAAAGGGGAGAGCGGCCAGGAGGGTGGAGGAGCGGCCTGCCCTCCTTTCTGGACGCCAGGCTCAGCGGGGTGGTGGCTCCCCTCCTGGCCAGCATGCATGTGTCTGCCTCGGCCTGGCCAGGTCACTGGGCTGCCCATTGCTCCGAAGCTGCCTCAGGGTGAGCCCAGCTCTCCAGGGAGGGTCCCCAGCCACCATGGTTCTCTGCCTTGAGGGGGCGGCTCCCGCCTCGGCTCCTTCCAGAGGCGGAGTTGGAATTTGAGCTGGCTGGTGGTGTCCTGTGCCCATGAGGAGTTTAATATTTCGAGCTCCAGTGGGGCTGCTCCCATCTGCTGCAGGCGGGCCGGCAGGCAGTGTATTCATTACTGACTCACCGGCCCAGGGCGGGCCCACTGAGCAGCCCTGGTGGGTGCTCTTGGGGGGATCTGAGCCCTCAGGCCATGAGGCCTTGGTGTCAGGACTGCCTGTGGACTCCCTGATCCAGTCTCAGCCCCGCCCCCACAAGGCCCCCAGGTGCTGGGAATAGCAGGCCTAGGATCCCGACGCCTTGGTGTTCCCAGCCCTTGTGCTTACGCCTGTCCTGGGGACCCAGTTGGTCTCACAGCCCCTGCCCCCGTGGGCCCTCAGAAGTAGCAGCCAGTTTGGGCTCTGAGGCCAGGTGTGGGAGAGGGAGAATTTGCTCGGTATGGAATTGTGGGGCTTAGGAGGTGGGCAGGAGCTCTGGTGGTACAGTGGTTAAGCGCTTGGCTGCTAATCGAAAGGTGTGTGGTTTGAACCCACCAGCTGCTCTTCTGGAGAAACATGGCAATCAGCTTCCGTGAAGATTTACGTTCTCAGAAACCCTGTGGGGGGGGTTCTTTAATCATAGGATCGCGATGAGTCAGGATGGACTTCACAGCAGCAGGTTTTTTAAAATTTTTTAAATTTTTTTTGAAGGGGTAGCAGGCAGGGTGGACGAGGGCCAGCGGGACGGCCTGGGTAGAGCTGTAGTGGGAGGAAGGGCCCACAGCAGTGGGGCCTGTCGAGGTGGGACCACCACTCTGCACTGCCAGGGGCCACACACACCTCTGTCTGGTGCCACCTTCCTGGGGCTGACACCGACACCTCCTCTTGGGCCATGGGTGTGCCAGGCCCTTGCCTGGCAGGGGTGGCTCTGTTCAGCTGGGCAGGCAGGATCGTCCAGGTATCTAGCAAGCCTGGACATGAACTTGGCCTCGGACAGGGCCCCAGCCAACAGCAAGGGTTGCTGGGAGCTGAGAGTTGGGCTCCCCTGAGAATGTGGGGTCTTCTGAGGGTGTGGGGCTCCCCTGAGGGTGCAGCTTCACCTGGACCTTGCTTCTGCCATTGAGTTGCAAGGCTGCGAGCGTCTAGGCCCAGCCCCAGGGCCCCATGACTGGGGGCTCTGCCCACAGAGCAGGGAAGAGGGTCCTGAGACAACCTCCGTCCACCCTGGTCCTGGCCCTGTGACATGGTGTGAGGCAGGCAGGGCTGGCCAGAGCTGGGAACTGCTGGTGAGCAGGTAGAGTGGGGGTGTCTCAGCTCAGGGCACCAGTCGCCCAGTGAGGCTCTGGTCATGGACTTGGGGAGAACCTCCGACAAGACACTGAAGCTCTGGGGAGAATAGGGGGTCTGGGTCTCCGGGCCTGGCTGGAGTCTGGTCCTGGGCCAGTGGCTCACTTGAGGGACTTGACACTGGGGTGGGGGGTTGGGTGGGGCCTGGGCACAGGTGTTTGGACACATTGGCCTGGGTCTGCCATTGGGAGGCAGCAGGACCCATCCCTTCCGAGGTCTCTGATGAGGGCCCCCCTGGCTTAAGAAATCAGAGAAGCCGCAGCTCTCTCACACTGCCTGATGTGGGCACGATCTGTTCCCTGGGGCTGCTGAGGTTGATGGGGTGTTACCCACCAGGCCTGACCCTTGGCTTGGGCCCGGTTGATGGGTGTCTCCTGCCCGCAGATGAAGATCTCCTTTAATGACAAGAGCCTGCAGACCACGTTCGAGTACCCCTCTGAGAGCTCCCTGGTGCAGGAGGAGGAGGAGGCCGAGGAGCCAGAGGAGGAGGGGGAGGACGAGGGGTCCGGCTCAGAGGGGGCCGCCGAGGAGAAGCCCTTTTCGCTCTTCCTGCCCCGGGCCACCTTCCTGAACAGCGTGGGGCCTGACAGCCCTCGCCTGCCAGATGGTAGCTCAGGTGAGCGCCCACCTGGGAGGGCGGCAGCTGGGGAGGGCAGTGCTGGGACCCCGGGTCCTCACGGCGTGCCTTCGACCCGCAGGCCTGTCTAGCTACACTCCAAAGCACTCAGTGGCCTTCAGCAAGTGGCAGGAGCAGACAGTGGAGCCGGCTCCGTGTGAGGTGGAGCCCCTTCGGAAGGAGGTCATGGTGAGCAGGGGCTGGAGGGCACAAGGGTCAGGGTCGGAGGGGGTCTCAAACGCCTGGACAAGCCCCAGCAGCCTCAGCTGCCCCCCTTTCCCTCAGCTGACCCCTGCCGGCCAGAACGACCTCTCGGACTTCCGCAGCGAGCCAGCCCTCTATTTCTGATCCTCCAGGACGACGGGTGGAACCCTGGTGTGGGCCATGGGGCCAGCAGTTCCCAGGAGCCTGCCCTCACTCTGCCCCCACCCCTTGCCAGGCTCCCCCAACACAATGTACCTCCTTCTGCCCTACAAGGGCAGCCAGGTGCTCAGGGCCTGCACTGGGGCTCCCAGGTTTTTCCCTTGGGTCTGTCTGGGTCTCACTCCATTTGGGTGGGCTCCAAGCTAGAGAGCGGTGGGGGGCCCAGGGGTCCTGCTGGATGGTGGCCCTGTCTGACCTGGTGGTGGCCTGAGAAGACTCTGGCCCAGGTTACCCTCTGTCCTGCCAAGCACTGGCTCCCTGACCTGCCCAGCTGCACTGTCAGGGGGGCTCTCCACTGCTGGGGTTCCCTGGCCCACCCCCAGCCCAGCCAGCACTGCCCCCCATGGCCGAGCCCGGCCTTGCTTCTTGAGTGATAAATGAGAAGTCTTTCCCGAGGAATGGACTCAATAAACAGCACTGGATAATGCCGTCTCAGCCTCTGGGTGGTCCACCCTGCTGGGCTCTCGGGGTGTAGGGGGTGGGGTTCCATGGAGCACCTGGGGGGAGGGGAGGGACCTTATAGATGGGCATCTGTGGCAGAGTGAGTAGGAGCTGCCCACTCAAGGTCCCCATGGTCCAGCCTCTCACCATCTTCTCCACAGGCCCAGCTGTCCTCCCCTCACCTCCCACTCCCTTGTTCACCTGCCCTGTGTCTCCTCTTGGTGAGTGCTAGGAGCCCCTGGTGCAACACCCTTATTGGCAGACACCCCCACTCAGAGCTGGCACCTTTAGGAGGCAGGACCCTGGGCCTTCCATCTGAGATCGGGAATTCTTTGCATGTTGTGGCCTGAGCTGGTTCCCTGAAATGTTAAGGGCAAGGAGCCTGGAAGGGGTTGAAGAGCAAGGGTTGAGTGTGGGCCCAGGGGGTTCCGGGGCAAGGCAGAGCCCTGGGGATCTTGGTCTTGTTTGGCTTGGAAAAGTCCTAACCCATGAGAGCCCACGGCTGTGGCAGGTAGGCAGGCAGATGCAGGTGGCTGGGGTGGGCGCTAGTGCTGGCAGGAAAAATCCAAGGATGCCAAGGTGGGAGAGCCGAGGTCCCGGCCACCCACACTGGAGAAGCTCCTGCCTGGGCTGGGACCCAGATATCCTTGCTGCCACGTGTTGGCTGAGCAGGGCTGTTCACAGATCCCTGGGCAGAACTGACTCAGGTGTTGGGTCCGAGTGTCTGTTTCCTTCCTGGGGAGTTAGTTAGGGAGTCAAACCTATGAGCAAACAAGTGGGGCCAGGCTTCGGGGGGAGGGCAGTGCTGTTGGTGTGCTTTCCCGAGGCACCCAAGCGCCGGACCTGGGTTGTTGCAGTGCTGACCCCAGGGTGGAGGGTATGCCAGGGGAGGTGGGCTTTGAGAAGTCCGGGGATGGAGAGTGGGGCCCAGCAGTGCAAGGAAGAAGGAAAGCGGGCAGAGAGGGCGTGAAGCCACACAGCCCGTGTTCAGAGGGATCAGCGCTTGGGAGGAGGCGGGCGTGCACCCTCAGCCATTGCCGACTGTCCTTAAGCCAGGCTAGGCTATGGCAGAGAAGAGCACCAGCAGATGAAGGCTCTCAGAGAAAGAAGGGCCGTGTCCTGGATTTAGGCGGAAAGTAAGGGGTGGGGGGTGGTGGTGGTTTGGACAGGGATAGGACAAGTGGCCGTTGGGGGAGCAAAGGTCTGGGGCTAACATCTGCAGGTGGGTGGAGAAGGGTCTCGGGAGATGCACAGGGGCACCCTCTGCTCTGCATCCCTGAGACCGGGGCTCCCAGTCACAGGGAAAGCCACTCCAGGTCTCTTTTCCCTGCCCCCGCCCCATGGGGGAGCCACCAGAGCCAGGCAGAGCCTTGTGGGCTGGCTCTGGGGGTGGCAAGCAGCCCCATGTACCCGACACAAGCACAGGCCAGCACGATTCTTACAAAGAAGGCCTTTATTCACACAGTCACGAGGCACTAGGGACAAGCTCTGAAGTCTCGGTTCTGAGGCAGAAGAGGGCCCAACCACTCCCCCATTTGCCTGGCCCCTGCTGGCCAAGGAGGGACAAGGGAGGCAGAAGTCCTGGGGGCTGAGACTAGAGCCAGCAGCCTAGGGAGGTGTGGAGGCCTTGAGAGCCCTCCCCCAACACTGCCTGCTAGGAGCACCACGGAACCAGACCCCCGCCTGGTAGGCTGCTCTTCTCATCCAAGGCTGATGAACACCGCAGCTGCCTCTCGGTACCAGAGACAGCCGCAAAAGGCGGCTGCTGCCATGCCGAACAAAGACGCTTTATTAACAGGTTTCCTGGGAACCGAGTCGCCGGGCACAGAGGGTGGCGGGCAGGCCCCTGGCCCACCTATGGCCTTGTCAGCTGTCTTTGCCCCCGCTGGCCTTCTGCTCCAAAGCCGTGGCCTTGGTCAGGTTCCCAGCTTCTCTCTTCAGGACACTAAGCAGAGTCTGGGAGCTCTCCAGGATCTGGGGTAAGGGAAACACAGGCAGGTCATTGGTGCTCCCAGCTGGGGGGCACCTGGGGACAGGCAGGACCCTCTTCCCTCCCACGGTCTGGCCCGTGCTGCGTTCTCTGCTGGGCCCCCGTCCCTCACACTCCGAACAGAGTGACCCTTAGTAACAAGCATGGTAGAACATGAGCTGGGACACGCTGCCTTCCACAGGCAACGTCCTTTCTTCAGTGGGCCCAGACGAGATGTGCTGGAGACGCAGACTGCTCGCTGGGGCCCCTCACTCCCACAGCTGAATGCCCCTGCGCTGGGCCAGGGTCCAGGGAATGGAAGGGAAGCCTCTGCTAAGGGAAGTCCCCAGGCCCGAACCCCCTAGGCGCTTCAGGCTTGCCCACACCAGCGCTCCGCCTGGCCTGCGGCCCCAGCTGCCCGGAGCCCCACCTTGAGGTAGGCAGCCTCCGTCTCTGCGATGGTCCGGTCAAACTCGTTTCGAGAGGCGATCTTTCGGGCCAGGTTCTCATTGACACGGGCCAGCTTCTCTGTCAGCTGCCTCACCTCGTTTTGCAGCCGCTGCTTCTCGTCCTCCTCCTGCTGGATCTGCCGGCACAGCTCCTCGCGTTTCTGGGACAACTCCTCGATGCCTGGGGCGGCAGGAAGGAGAGCGAGGTCCTGGCTGGGCCACCTTCCCTGCAAGCAGGGCCGGAGTCCTGCCTCTCAGGGGGCATCGGGATAGAATGAGCTAGTGGACAAGAGCGACCGCGCTGGGCCTGGGAGATAGTGAGTGCTCAAGCCATTTACCCTGCTCACTAGACAAACACGGGGCACCTGGTGTCGCCAAGCGCTCTCCCACGCGCCTTATAAGCACACGGCGGCTGAGCTAGGCGGGTCCCAATGTAACGCCACGCCTATTCTGGAGCCCGCAGACCCCGCACGGACTCAGTACGAAACTTGCCCACGGCCGCACAACTACTGCGCGTCCGCACGTCTACTGCCTGGTCCTCCACAACCCGGTCGCCGCCATCAGCGCCCGGCCCGCCCCCGTCGGTTTCTCAGCCCCCACCCCAGGCCTGCTCCGGCAGGAGACTCAGGCACGACAACGACTGCCCAGGCTGCGCCGCGCGGGAAGGTGCTCACACTTGACCAGCTCGTTGTTGTAGTTCTGCAGCGCCGCTCCCTGCTGGGTCATGGTCACCGGACACTCGCCTCGCCGCGGCCGACGCCCCCCGGGGTCCTGCTCACGCCAACCGCCGCTACCACAGCGCTGCCCTGCGCCTGCGCAATGCAACTCGACAGCGCGCCAACCGATAACGTCATCGCCGCGCGCCTCTTTATGCGTTATCGCTCTGCGCCGCGTCCAGCCCGCGTATCATCACCGCGCACGCGTGCGTCATCGAACCGCGCTGAGCAGGGCGGATCTGGGAGCTGGTGGGCCCCGATGGCGGCAGCAGCGGTAGAGGCGAAGGGGGACTGTGACCCCGCGCCTGGACAAGAACTGCTGGTGGCCTGGAACACCGTGAGCACCGGGCTGGTGCCGCCAGCTGTGCTGGGGCTGGTGAGTCCCGGAAGAGACTGGCGGGCTCACTCGGGGTTCCCTGGATGCGTTTGGGCATCCATGTCTGTCCATCGCCAGCTTCTGTCTTCCCGCCTTCCTCCACGGTCCCGCATCTTTCGGCTCCCCTGCAAGTCCTTCCCTAGCGTCGGCCCTACATCCGTGAGCTGCGGAGGAGGAGCGGCGGGGTTTCCGCAGCCTCCCCTCGGCTCCCCTTCCCCGCCTTTTCCCTCCCCCACCCGTTTTGCGTTACCCTCTCCTCACGTTGTCTGCATTGTAGGCGTCCTCTCGGACCAGCGGTGCGGTCCCGCCAAAGGAGGAGGAGCTCCGGGCGGCGGTGGAGGTTCTGCGGAGCCACGGTCTGCACTCGGTCCTGGAGGAGTGGTTCGTGGAGGTGCTGCAGAACGACCTGCAAGCCAACATCTCCCCCGAGTTCTGGAATGCTATCTCCCAGCGCGAGAACTCTGCGGATGAGCCCCAGTGCCTTCTGCTGCTCCTTGACGCTTTTGGCTTGCTGGAGAACCGCCTGGATCCTTACCTGCACAGCTTAGAGCTCCTGGAGAAATGGACTCGCCTGGGCTTGCTGATGGGCACTGGCGCACAGGGGCTGCGGGAAAAGGTCCACACCATGTTGCGGGGTGTCCTGTTCTTTTCCACTCCCAGAACTTTCCAGGAGATGATCCAACGCGTCTATGGGCGCTTCTTGAGGGTCTATATGCAGAGTAAGAGAAAGGGGGAAGGGGGCACTGACCCAGAACTGGAGGGGGAGTTGGACAGCCGATATGCCCGCCGCCGGTACTACCGGCTCCTGCAGAGCCCACTGTGCGCCGGCTGTGGCAGTGACAAGCAGCAGTGCTGGTGCCGCCAGGCCCTGGAGCAGTTCAGTCAGCTCAGCCAGGTCCTGTGAGTACTCTCATGTGGCCGTATCCCGGGGCCTCCCAATTCCCTGGTTGCTCCTCTGGGTTTGGCTGCAGAGAGTTGGTGAACTGGCCAGGGCTCTTTGCCATCTGTCCTGATAGCCAGGGGCATCCAACGGGGAGGGAGCCCTGGGATCCCTGGGTGGTGAGCTTGAGCTTTTGGGCCTGGATTGCTGTGTCTCTTTCGTCTTTTCCCGTAGCCTAGGGGTTGGCCCTTTGCCCACGCTGAGACCCTACATGGCTTGTGTCTGCAGCAGATTCCTGTGCCAATTCCAAACTTCCTGGCTCCCCAGAATTCTGCTGTGCTGTCTGTAGGCTCACGGGAGTATGTAGCCTGTGATTGTGGTTGCCGCGACGGTGGCTAACGAGCAGGAGGTCACCATTTCTTCTCTAGTGAGCATGTCAGGCAGATTTCCTGCCCATTCTCCGGAGAGGAGTTTTTGTTTGCTGCAGCCAGGCCCTGCTGCGTGGGCCCTCCGGTGCCGTCACAGTCTGTCACGTGGAGCAGAGTGGCGGCAATGTAGTTTTTCGGGAGGGGTGTCTTAGATGGATCTGGATCCAGGGAGTGCCCCCACTGCTGGCTGGGGTCCTGGAGGCCAGGAAGGGCTTCTGCTGGGTTCATCCCAGTTGAAGGTTGCACAAGATGCTCTTTCTTGTCTCCTTGTGAGTTTACCTGTTTCTGTAGACCAAGGTTCACACTGAAAGTTGCAGACAGCGGCACCTGGGTTTACGTGCCCCGGGTAGCAGTGATTCAGCTGTTGTTTCTGATCCAGGCTGGGGAGATGGGGCTTGGACCCCTGCCGCCAATTCCCATGGGGGTGGCGACCACCCCAGTCCGATCAGCCCAGCTGGGCAGGCCGAACCGCGCCTTGCCAGCGCTCTGTCCTCCCAGCAGCTTTTCCACGGAGCCCCTGGCACAGCTGCCCCCAGGGAGGGCGTGCGAGGTGGGGGCACCCTCTCACACTGCATGTGCTCCCCTGTCCTCAGACACAGACTGAGTCTGCTGGAACGGGTCAGTGCCGAGGCTGTGACGAGCACGCTGCACCAGGTGACCCGGGAGAGGATGGAGGACCGCTGCCGGGGCGAGTATGAGCGCTCCTTCCTGCGGGAGTTCCACAAGGTGGGCCCCCGCCCTGCCTCTGCCCCCCTGCCCTGCCCCCTTTGGAAGTCTACAGAGACTGAGTGAGCTGGGACCTCAAGGGTAGTTGGGGCCATTCTTGGGCCCCCACTGACCGTGTTGCATCCGTGACATGCTGGGCAAGGTCTTAGCAGAGTCACACGGTTCGAGGCAGTGCCAGGGCCCAGCAGCAGTGTGGCCAGGCCCACCTCAGAGGGACAGACCTCCTTTTTGCTGCCCCACCTGAAGTGTGGGCTCAAGCGTCCCCAAGCAGCCAGCCTGCATCCCAGCATGGTCTGCGCACCCGCGGTGGGGCAGGGAAGGAGGGGCAGGAGGACAAGAGCTGCCAGGGGAGTGATGGAGACAGCAGACTGTGCGGCCGGGTGGGGTCGTATCCCGGGGGGGGCCTTATGGTAGTGCGCTGCCCACAGACGGGTCCTGGGCTTCCCCAGAGCTGGTGGAGAGCTGGGACCATGCCTCGTGGCACCGCTCCCCAGCTTCTTGTTTTTTACCTGTCCTCTCTCTGCTGTCCCCGAGCATCTCCTTCTGAGAACAAAGGTTAGCACAATTGAGGGAGGTAAAGTGGGGATCCCCCAAGCAGCGGGCAAGAGTGGGCGTGAGCTCTGGCAGTGCAGTTGGGACAAAGTGCCACTCCCTAGGTGCTGGAGCGAGGCAAGGACTCGGGCAGCAGCCCCGGGCCGCTCAGGCTGTTTCTCTGGCAGTAACCCCCACCCATCTCTGGCGTGCTTCCCAGCAGAGTCATACACACACAGGAGTGAGTTTGTTCCACGCTGCTTTGTTTGTAAAGGACGGGATGCTGGTCACATCTGTGTCCTGAGAGCGTGTACCCACAGGTGTGCGTGCAGCACGTGTGTGTACCAGCATCTCACTTGTGTGACGTCAGCGTCGGTCGAGATGAACAGGGAGGCTGATGTGCATAAAGGGGCTGGAGTCGGGGCTTGGGACGCCCTTGCCCTCCCAGCCTCTGCCCACGCCCGTGCCTGTCCCGCAGTGGATCGAGAGGGTGGTTGGCTGGCTCGGCAAGGTGTTCCTGCAGGACAGCCCCGCCAGGCCCGCATCCCCGGAGGCCGGCAACATGCTGCGCCGCTGGCGCTGCCACGTGCAGAGGTTCTTCTACCGCATCTATGCCGGCATGCGCATCGAGGAGCTCTTCAGCATCATCCGAGGTCCGCCCCGCCCTTCCAGGCATTGCTGCCCTTCCCGCAGGCCCACGTCCGTCTCCCCTGGGTCTCCTTATCTGCCTAGGGGTGGTTGGGGTCGTGGCGTGGACGCGTGGTGTGGGCATCGCTGCTGAGTCCCAGGGAGGCTGTTCAGCCGTGCTCAGCATGTGCGTATCCTGTGAGGCGCCTCTCCCCACAGACTTCCCGGACTCACGGCCGGCCGTTGAGGACCTCAAGTACTGCCTGGAGAGGACCAACCAGAGGCAGCACCTGCTCGAGTCGCTCAAGGCGGCGCTGGAGACCCGGCTCCTGCACCCAGGTGCTGCACATCCCAGCCGTGGGTGCCTCCAGGCCCCAAGCTGCCCAGCCCTTGGGGCCTAATGAAGCTGTTTTCTGAGGTCTTTCAGGGAGCAGGGTGCTCTCTGTCTCATCTTTCTCTGTAACTGAGTTTACTTTGGGGCCAGCGGTGGTCTCTGATGCTCTTAGTGGAGACTGCCTGATGTGGGGAGGGGTCGTTGTTTAGCTCTAGGCGAGGCATCTGGGAGCCTGAGGGAGGGGGTTCCCTGACTGGGCTGTCAGGGTTTCCTCAGGCGCAAGTTCGTGGGGGCGTGCTAGTGAGCACCTGACCGGGCTGAACCGTGTGAGCACGTGGGGGCCGCTGTCCAGGGTGTGGCACATGGTGCCTGTAACCACCTGGCTCCTCCGGCTGCAGGTGTGAACACGTGTGACATCATCACACTGTACATCTCCGCCATCAAGGCGCTGCGCGTGCTGGACTCCTCCATGGTCATCCTGGAGGTGGCCTGTGAGCCGGTCCGCCGCTACCTGAGGTGAGGCAGCCCCCTGGTCAGAGCCTGCCCCCCATGTCCATCAGCCCCGCCACCCCACAAACAAGTCTGCCAGGCCTTTGTATGGCGCTGGCCATCAGTGATGTGCAGGCCAGCCTGCGGTCTGGTCACCCTGGGGCCAGATGCCGACCAGGCGGGGCTGGACAGGCAGCCGGGCAGCCCCACGCGTGTGCCACGTGCACATGGGGTGATGGTGCGGTGTCCTTGTGCCCTGGCAGGACACGGGAGGACACGGTGCGGCAGATCGTGGCCGGGCTGACTGGGGACTCTGACGGGACTGGAGACCTGGCTGTCGAGCTATCCAAGACCGACCCCACGAGCCTGGAGACTGGCCAGGACAGTGAGGACGACTCGGGCGAGCCCGAGGACTGGGCGCCTGACCCTGTGGATGCCGACCCCGGTTAGCCTGCCCCCCAGCCCGGCCCCTCGGAGGGGCTGGGCCTTGGCACTCACAGCCTAGGTCTTCCGGGGAGGGAAGGCCACACGCCAGGCCCATGGCCTTGTGTGCTGGGCTGTGCCGGAGCAGCTGGAGGCCAGGGCACTGTGCAGGACCCACCGGGGCACCCCAGGGTGCTCAGAGGGCTTCACTGCTGGCTCGGGTCTGGTCACTGTCACCTAGAGTGCTCCACTGCGGGGGCTGTAGGGGGTCGCCACCTGTTGCCCCACTCCTGCAGGCTTTGAGTTCCACCCACCTCTGCTGCTTCAGCTGCTGGCGGGCAGATCACTGGGTGGCCTGGGCTAGCCCCATGTGGGGTCCCTGGCCCTCACTGGGCACAGACAAGGCTTTTTCGGTTTTTGGCAGAAGATCCAAGGACTTTCTGTTTCTTCTTTGAGTAGGGGGCTAGGGAGGGGCCGGCTGGGCTTGGAGCCACTGTCCCAGGCCACCCTGGGAGGCACCATGTGGCGAAGCCCCGGCCGTGGCTGGGGGTCCCAGTCCTGCTGAGGTGCCAGTGGTGCCCCCCCACCCCCATGCCAGGGAAGTCGAGCTCCAAGCGACGCTCCTCAGACATTATCAGTCTGCTGGTCAGCATCTACGGCAGCAAGGATCTTTTCATCAACGAGTACCGCTCCCTGCTCGCTGACCGCCTCCTGCACCAGTTCAGCTTCAGCCCCGAGCGGTGAGTGCCCTGCTGTTCACCGTCCTTCACCCCAGCGCCGCCCTCTCTTGGCCCCGCGTGCACAGGCAACGGGCGAGCTCAGGCTCTTGCAGCAGGCCGGGACTGGTGGCTCAGGTCACCGTCTGGGAAGCCTGCTGGCTCAGGTCACAGCCCAGGAGGCCTGGTGGCTCAGGTCGCCACCCGGGAGGCCTGGTGGTGTGGGAAGGGCCAGCATGGGAGGCCTGCTGGCTCAGGTCACCGCCCTGAAGCTCTGGTGGTGTGGGAAGGGCTGGTCTTGGAGGCCTGGTGGCTCAGGTCACCACCTGGGAGGCCTGGTGGCATGGGAACGGTTGGCACGGGAGTGCTGGGAGGCCAGGGTTGGCCAGGTCACGGCAGGACAGGGCAGGGAGGGGCTGTGACGGCCGTGCTCCCATCTCCCCTCTTGACATGGGGTCCCAGCACTGAGAGCGCCCTGCAGAGCCCCTGCGCAGGGGCCAAGGTAGGGCGTGGGCCCCATCCCCACCTCGCCCCACCCAAGACCTGTCCTTCCAGGGAGATCCGCAATGTGGAGCTGCTGAAGCTGCGCTTTGGCGAGGCCCCGATGCACTTCTGCGAGGTCATGCTAAAGGTGGGTGCCGCCCTGGCCCCCTGCCCACCCCGTGGGCCCCAGCCGGCCCAGTCTTTGGATACTCTCGTCCCCTTCTCTCAGGATATGGCAGACTCTCGGCGCATCAACGCCAACATCCGTGAGGAGGATGAGAAGCGTCCTGCGGAGGAGCAGCCGCCATTTGGGGTCTATGCGGTGATCCTGTCCAGTGAGTTCTGGCCGCCCTTCAAGGACGAGAAGCTGGAGGTCCCCGAGGACATCAAGGGGGCTCTGGACGTCTACTGCAAGAAGTACGAGAAGCTGAAGGTACCTGTCTGCGGCCCAGTGGCCAAGGGGGCCCCATGCAGAGGGGCGGCATCGCCCGCGACCCTCCCAACTCTCCCCGCTCCGTCTGTGGGACAGCTCCACGTCACCACTCCCTTGGAGCTCTTGGGGGTCGTGAAAGGGCTCGGGGTAGCAGCCAGCCCAGAGTGGCCCTGGTCCCACAGCCCCAGGGCCTCAGGAAGCAGAGCAGTGTGCTGACCTGGGCCCGCCCTTTGCAGGCCATGCGGACCCTCAGCTGGAAGCACACGCTGGGCCTGGTGACCATGGATGTGGAGCTGACTGACCGCACGCTGTCTGTGGCCGTGACTCCCGTGCAGGCCGTGATCCTGCTGTACTTCCAGGATCAAGGTAAGCGCCCATGTCCACCTGGCCTCGCCTCTGGGGCCCCCCCCGCCTGTAGGAGAACTCTGTTCCCTAGGGGGGCAGGATTTGGGCAACCCTTTCCCGTTCTCTAGTCGGGGTCTGCAGACCATCCATGTCCCCAAAGACCCCTTGGAATTCCAGGGCCGTCCCAGTGTGCGTGCCGATCTTGGGGCAGATGAGGCTGGGGAGGGGCAGGCTTGGCATCCCCACTGCTCTGCACCAGCCACCTGGACCCTGGAGGAGCTGAGCAAGGCGGTGAAGATGCCGGTGGCGTTGCTGCGGCGGCGGATGTCTGTCTGGCTGCAGCAGGGTGTGCTGCGGGAGGAGCCCGCCGGCACCTTCTCGGTCATTGAGGAGGAACGGCCCCAGGACCGCGACAACATGGTGCTCATGGACAGCGACGACGAGAGCGACTCGGGCATGGCCTCCCAGGCCGACCAGAAGGAGGAGGAGCTGCTGGTGAGCAGGGGCGGGGCCTGTGGGGGAGGGGGCGAGTGAGGGGGCCTGCCGGTGGGC